>NW_027433591.1:0-12408 GCF_044706935.1 Curcuma longa
TCACTGCCGAACCCAACAAAAACCCACCGATCTCTCTCTCTGGATCTGCCGAATCAAAGGACCTTCAGAAATCCTAAGCAACCCAACCCATCGACAAATACCCAAATGGAATAATACCTCACCTCAGCCCCTTTGCTAGTTGCGAAGATGGCAACTGCGTCGAGGGTTGCGAACGGCGAAATCCAAGTGCGAGGACGGCGACTGAGGAGGGAAGGCGGCAGCCGGTCGGTGGTGGCCTTCATAAAGGAGAAGGGGACGGCGGACGGCTCTGCTCGTCGGCGATTCCTTGGCGTCGGCTGAAGGCAGCGGCGAAGCAACTGAAGGCAGCGATGAAACTGCGAATAGGGCACAGAGGAGGAAAGGGAGACGGAGAGGTCGCGATCGCTGCAGCGAAAGGGATGCGTCGCGGCAGGGAAGAAGAATAAGGAGAAGAGAAACGGCGTCGGCGGAGGAAAAGGAGAAACACTCGTGCGTTTTTGGGCTGAAGAAACAGCGCCGTAGGGGAGTTATGGATTCCTAATGAGTTTCGGGTTTTTAAACCCGAAATCCATTAACCTTTTTTTTTAAATCACCGTATTTTACACATTCGGCCAGTTCATCTCATTCGGCCTCGACCTCACTCGGCTGCTTCTTTTATTCGACCGACCTCGACCTCATTCGACCGACCTCGACCTCATTCGGTCGGCCTCGACCTCGTTCGGCCGAGTGACGTCCTAGGATCGTTTCACCACATAGTGTCACAGTCGATCCCTTTCTCTGAATTCTAGGATAAAGTACTTTAGAACACTCCCATCTCCCCCACACAACTCTTGCTCAATATTCTCTCCACCTTTTTGTGCTAGATATAGTAAGTAATTCCACAGTCCCTGTGGATTCGATCTTTTTATTACTTGACGACATTCCGTATACTTGCGGAACGCTATCAAGCAGCCCGTTCCTACCTCAGAGGAAGGATTTCCTATTGATCTCCTCCACCACGAAACACATAAGGAGGCCAGAAGGGGACCCGCCTATCTACACAGCTAGGAATACCCTGCAGCAGTACATCCCAACCCTACACGTTGGTCACGCCTGACGCGGAGACGATACTAATACATAAAGATCAAGGCTCTTTCGTAAAACTTATCTACAGGAGGCGATTTAGATGACTAAATCTCACCACCGAGTCCCAGGCAATCACAACCCTTCAAAGAAGATAAGATATGCAGAAGAGTCGTCTGATCTGGAGAACCTTTCATACACCAGACCCTGAGATTCCGCCATCTCCTTCAATCCCAGGCCGCTGGATCCAAAGGTATCGCTCCCCCTCACTCTATATAAACCTCACAGGTACGATATTCAACCCATCTTGAATCCGGAGGGTAAACTTGCATCTTTCCCTGTGTCTGACTTGAGCGTCGGAGTGGCCACGCCAGATCCCCCGGCGCCCAGCTAATCCGTGCGTTCAGTGCCCCCTTTGCAGGTCCTTTCTCTTCCGCTGTGGAAACCTCAGGTGACGCGGCCTCCCCCCTGTCTGGTGACTCAGCTGTCGTCAGTAAAGAGCCGGAACAATACCTAACAAAGATTCTTGCACTACCTTCGTGTCACTTATCGTCAGTAAATTTAATACACAATTTATACATATTTAAAAATTAATCTCTAAATTATTTTTCCATCCATAAGAGCGATCTATTGTCATTCTCTGATCATACCCAACGAATCCATCAATTGCAAGTCCTTATTTAATTAACACCAAATTAATTAAAATCTTAACTTCAATTGAGGTATTAATTTTCAACTAAATTCAATATTTATTAGTAGTCTAATTTTAGATATATTCAAGTTGTTATTCCTATATACATTTGCATCCATAGACAATTAGCTTCCTTCGGGCATTTGTATCTATAGACGAGTTCATGATAAGCCAATACCTTCATCTAATCAATTTAAATTTTTCTTTACTCAATTAATTTTAAATATTAATTTCTCATTATACAAAAAAATAATTTAGAAAAGTCTACTTGTAACATAGTGTATTCAACAAATTTCCAATAAAAGTTTATTAAAACAAATCAACAACATGCGTTTATAATAAAACAAACGCATCTTTTGAAATTTAACCAAATAATACATGTCATAATAATAAATATTGTTATTTAAAATAAATTTAAAACAACAAAATAATGGGCCTTTTCCTAGTTATTCTAAATTAAATACTGCATGTTTAAGCAAAATATATATTATAAATAAATTTTATTTATTTATTTAAATGATTTATTTCTTTTTTTCACATCTGCTAAAAATATTTAAGGGTATTTTGGAGGAGGAAAAAAAAAAGGCAAAGTGCTTGATTTTGAAACTAAGGGACTTGATTCTATTTCTCAAGTAGGGATGTAATATGGCAAAAAAGAATCAAATATGGTGGCACAAATATGCTCATCGCATGTAATTGTTATTGTGTCTATGACTGTTGGTACCAACAAGTGTGCTCGTCAAGATATCTCAATCGAATCCATATCTCTTGCCTTTTATTGCGTACCGCCTCTTCATCATTTTGATTTCATAATATAATCAGTCTGACCAAGTTACGCAATAAAACAAACCAACCGGCTTTTTTAATTAAGTTGCTAATCAAAGAAAAGCTAATGATGTAAATCAAAGAGGGAGCACGAGTCTGATAATTAAACAGTAAATTGAGGTACCAAAAACTACATATTCCGACAGTGTTTCATAATACAAAATTGCAGGAGGCAGGATCATGGTCTACCAAGCATTACCTATGTTCTTGGTCTTTTTGCTGTTTACCCTTTTCATCCACTTCTCTTGCGTTCCGGTAAGAGTAGACGGTAGACGTCCAGGCAATAAACTTTGCTGAGATCCAGGAAGTTCTGCTGGAAGAGCAGCAGCTGTGCTAGTGAAAGCATTGAGAACAAGGAAAGCCAAAATAGGCGAAAGATCTAGTGTTCCGCCAAGTGGAGGAATTATCCCACGGAATATGTTGAGATATGGATCACATAAAATGCTGAAAAAGAAAATCATCATAAGGCACCCTTAACTTAATAAGCATTACTATTGCCAACACCTATAAATTCTCAGTTCAATATGTAAAGACTTGCTTAATTCTCAAAGAAACACTACAATATATTTCTTTTGCTTCATGTAAGACAACTGTATCAAGAACGCTATGTAGAACATAAGGCAAAAATGATTGAGCTTATTGTTGCATGAGGTAAACCTTATTGATGTCATTTCAGTGGGAATCACAAGAACGTACATAAAACCCTACTAAGCTCTAAATTAAGACTAATTGAAATAAGAACAAGTTAACAATCTGATAATTAATTAACAAGTAGACGATTATTTGTAAGAAAAAATGGATTCAGCATTTAATCACTGAGAAGAATGAAGAGTGCTGGTTAGAAAGGGTTCAGGGGAACATATGCAGCATAGGACATTAGAAATCATAAATACATACAGCAGTCAATATTTGAATTAGACTGGGTAGAGTTAAAACATTGGATGGCAGCTCCACTTGACACACTGACTTTTCTTTAAAAGATAGTGGACTGGGGAGAGGTGAGTGGTATGATTTTTAATCTCACAGTGCTTTTATTCATCCAGTAGTGTCAAATATATTAATACTGTTGTAGTTGGAAAGATGGACTACATGTGCATCCCAGCTTGCTGCTAGTTTCGCTGAGTGGCAAGCACACACCAATGGGGCTAGCCTAGCTGGCCCGCATGCAATCCAACATGCACAATATTTTATTTTAGGATTTTTTATCCATTTTGGATGATGGAAATTATGGGATGTTGGTTTAGGGTCATATAGCTTATAGAAAACAGTTTTTGATGAAGTTTTTCATTGTTTTTTCCATCAGTGTTTGAGAGGAGTTTAGGAAGAAATAGGTCTCTTGTACAAAATAATGGCTTATCTTATTTTCAATGTACTACTTTCATATTAAGACACAAATTCTTTCCAAGGAATAAATTATACCAACCACGTTAAATTACTCTTCTTTTTCTTGTGTGTTTATGCGTTATTCTATTGTGAAAGATGAAGATTTGCCTACGGCTTGGTGATGAAGGTGATTTCATATTTAAGATGCAGAATTTGGATTTTAAGTATGTGGTTTGAAAAATGTAAATTCTAGCAAGCAGTCTAGAGCTATCTCCAACCTATCAAAGGGAATTTTTTTGGCAACGCAACAGGTAGTTGAATGTTGAATAGACTAGCATCAACGAACACACCTTGTGATTAAGAAACAGGAAAAACAACACAAAAAGGATAAACAGTTCTACACCTATATCAACCAATGTAATTAACTAAATTATGAATATTCAGCATGCCTATCTTGAGTAAAATATTCATTTATCCCTTGCAATTGCATAAATAACTCTACCTGAGAGGGCTGACAATTGCCGGAGGAGAGTTGGGAAACCAGGTCAGCACCAGCCTAACTACCAGCAGAGTGTTGTATATGTTCAAGAAGTTGGCGATCCCATTGGCCACGACCAGTCCAGCAATGGAGTCCCCTGGCAGTATTGCAGCAAAGCTATAACTAGAAGGCAAACTCACAACGCTAAGGCTTCTGCAACGCATCTGGAAGCAATATCATTATAAACTGATTTGCTTAGAAATCATTTTATACAACTCCATAATGTACATTGTTATAAACAAAAAGGAAACATCCCCATTAAATAATTGCGAAGAATCAATGTTTCCAGAAACAATGAAAATTTTTTGCAATTATAACATAGTCAAATAACTTCCAAGAATCTATATAAAAAGAAAATCTTACCAAAAATTAAACAAACTGTACAAAGTTTTGTACAATTGCACAATAATAGTAGGAGGTCGAGAGTATGGAGAAGGGAAGGAGGACACTTTATCTCATTTCATTCATTGATAAAAAAACAACTTATACATAGGCTAATACATAACTAAAAATAACAAAGTCACTAACTCACTAACTCCTCAATCATAAAACATGCACTAACTCACTAACTCCATAACACATCCATTATCCATTAACTCCTCATTAAACGTCCATTAATCAACTAACTCCATAATATATATAACCCACTAACCCTATAATGCAAACATTAACCCACTAACACCATAACCAAGTCAACATTCACATCCATATATTAAATTTAATCAACAATCCTTCCATTGAGCTGATATTCAAGACACAACAATCAATTTAATAAAAAAAACTTTGAAACTTCAAGTGGAAACACCAAGTAACTTTCTAAGCTTCTAAAGAGCATGAAATTTGAGAGGCTTGGTTAGTATATCAACAATTTGATCTTCTTTTTCTTTTCAGTGAATAAGATTAATGACTCTGTCATGTGTGAGATTCCTCAAGAAATGATATTTCACATTTATATGTTTACTTCAACCATAACATTGGATTTTTTGAAAGCTTTATTGCTAAATCATTATCATAATAAATTCGAGTAGGTCCATCTTTTTTAAAATGTAGTTCTTTAAGAATTTTCTTTAGCCAAATAGCTTGACAAGCACAAAATGTGACACTAGATTGTTTTTATAATGACCTTGAAAAAACTTCTACCCCAACATGAAAGCATACCCAGATATTCTTTTCTGATCATCTAAATGTCCTACATAATCACTATATGTAAAGACATGGGTATGTAAAACCATATGGATATGACTTTTCTCCTTTCTTATAGAACAACCCAAATTCCTTAGTAGCAAGTATCAAAAAATTCTTTTTTGCAGCCAAGAGATTAATCTCTATAGGACAATTAATGTATTTGCAAATCACACTTACAGCACGCATTATATCAGGTCTTATTGCCGTCAAGTACATTAAACTCCCAACTATCTATTTGTAAGAATATTGTCAACCTTTTTGATGTAGTACAAGAGGAGATTGAGTGTTGGGAGGTTTGGGGAGTAGAAATCTGGAATAAAGTGTTAAAAGAATGTAGAAACTTAGGTATCACACCTAAGGGTTCCTAGACATCACACCATAGGAAGATTGCATTGCACAACCTAAGAGAACTCTCAAAATATCTATTTCATATCCCAGCATTACAGCAATACATATATTTATACTAGGACTCACAAAGGACTCAAAGAAACATAAATGCTAGTATATGGACTCATTGAAAACACAAAAGACTCATAAAAACACATAGGAAACATAAAAGACTCATAAATATGCTATAATTTTCCAAGCATGGGAAATTAAAGCATATTGGAATTGTTGGACATTTAATGTTGCTTTTGACTTTTGACTTCAACCCTTTGGAATTGATGAACTTTTATATCATTTCCCAAGTAGGTTTATCATTTTCCAAAACATGCCAAATTAATAGTGGAGTTTTAGAATTTTTTATTTTTGTGTTATAGACTTTTAATAGAGTTTACCATTTGTCTCCATCAACTGTCCCCAGGTGAGAAAAACTCGTCCCTAGCGAGTTAAAAGTGTGGAATCTATAAAAGGTCTATTTAGCTGTTGAAATTTATCATCAGTAATCCATGTACTTTCAAAAAAGAGTTGTGTCTTCCATTTGATAAGATACTTTTGATAACCGCTTTCATTTTCAAACACAATCTGATGATTAATTACATTTGTGAGGCTTGGTTAGTATATCAGCAATTTAATCTTCTTTTTCTTTTCAATAAATAAGATTAATGATTGTCATTTGTAAGATTCCTCAAAAAATGATATTTCACATTTATATGTTTACTTCAACCATAACATTGGATTTTTTGAAAGCTTTATTGCTAAATCGTTATCATAATAAATCTGAGTAGGTCCATCCTCTTTAAAATGTAGTTCTTTAAGAATTTTCTTTAGCCAAATAGCTTAACAGGCACAAGATGTAACACTAGATTGTTTTTATAATGACCTTGAAAAAGCTTCTATCCCCAACATGAAAGCATACCTAGATGTTCTTTTTCGATCATCTAAATGTTCCTACATAATAACTATTTGTAAAGACATGAATCTATAAAACCATATGGATCTGGCTTTTCTATTTTCTTATAGAACAACCCAAATTCCTTAGTAGCAAGTATCAAAAAATTCTTTTTTGTACTCAAGAGATGAAACTCAATGTATCTACGAATCATACTTACAACACACATTATATCAGGTCTTATTGTCGTCAAGTACATTAAACTCCCCACTGTCTGTTTGTAAGAATATTATCAACTTTTTGATGTAGCACAAGAGGAGATTGAGCGTTGGAAGGTTTGGAGAGTAGAAATCTAGAATAAAGTGGTAAAGGAATGTAGAAACTTAGATATCACACCTAAGGGTTCCTAGGCATTACACCATAGGAAGATTATATCGCACAACCTAAGAGAACTCTCAAAAACATTGATATCTATTTAATATCCCAGCATTACAGCAATACACATATTTATATTAGGACTCACAAAGGACTCAAGAAAAATAAATGCTAGTATATGGACTCATTGAAAATACAAAGGACTCATAAAAACACAAAGGAAACATAAAAGACTCATAAATATGCTATAATTTTCCAAGCATAGGAAATTAAAGCATACTGGAATTGTTGGGCATTTAATGTTGTTTGACTTTTGACTTCAACCCTTTGGAATTGATGAACTTTATATCATTTCTCTAGTAGGTTTATCATCTTCCAAGACATGATAGTGGAGTTTTAGAATTTTTTATATCTGTGTTTATAGACTTTTAATGAAATTTGCCACTTATCTCCATCAACTCTCCCCAGGTGAGAAAAACTCATCCCTAACGAGTTAAAAGCATAGAATCTTTCATAAAGGTTTCTATTTAGCTGTTGAAATTCATCATCAGTAATCCATGTACATTCAAAAAGGAGTTGTGTCTTCCATTTGATAAGATACTTTTGATAACCGCTTCCCTTTTCAAACACAATCTGATGATCAATTACATCTTCAATGTCGTCTTTCATTGCTTGAATTGATGGCAAACGAGCATTATGTGCATTACTTGTCATGACATCTTCATGTTGAGAATATAAAGTGAGATCCTCAATGTTAAAGACATTGCTAATACTCATATCTGTTGGTAGCTCAAGGACATAAGGATTAGAGATGATTTTCTTTAAAATTTTATAAGGTCCAACATTCCTTGAATGAAGTTTCTTATAAACCCCTCTTAGATATCGTTCTGACCTTATACGAACCATAACCATATCGCCTTCTTGAAATTCTGCAAACTTTCTTTTCAAATCAACATATGTTTTATATCTTTCATTGCTTAGAGCAATTTTTCGTTTGACATCATTAAGTATATCTTGTATGTGTTTGCTAATAGCATCAACTTCGGCACTTGGCCTTGCCTCCGATGGTAAAGGAACCAAATCAATTGCCCTTTTAAGAAGCATACTTGTAACAATTTCAAATGGGTTGCCTCCATAAATCTATTCACCGAACTATTATATGCAAACTTAGTCATAGGAAGAATTTGATCCCATGTGGTAACATGATCTCCAGCTAAGCAACAAAGTAAATCGCCCAACTATTAACTACCTTTATCTGACCATCTGTTTGAGGGTGAAAAGAAAAAGAAAACGTCAACTTTGTATTCATCAATTTCATAAGGTTCGCCAGAAGTAGCTTGTGAATTTCACATTTTGGTCAGCAACAATTGTTAATGGTAACCCATGAAGGTAAACAACTTCCTTGACGAAACGTTTATGTGAATAGCATCTGACGTCTTTGAGCATAGAATGAAGTGAGTCATTTTTGAAAATTGATCCACCACCACAAATATAGAGTCATGTCTTCTAATGGTTTTAAGCAAACCAACTACAAAATCCATACTTAGATCTTGCCATGGTTTGTGTGGCACAAATAGAGGCATATATAAATCAATACTTTTTTTCCTTTAGATAATTGGCATGTGCAACATTGAGAGACAATCTTGGCCACATCCTTCTTAAGGCTAGGCCAATAGAAACGGTCTTCAACCATTGCAATTATTTTATCCCTTCCAAAATGACCTACTGTCCCTCCAACATGTAACTCCTATATCACTTGTTCACGAAGAAAAGTATTAGGCAAACAAAGTCAAGTTCCCTAAACAGATAATCACCATGCAACAAAAAATCTAAGAAATCTCCATGTTGTCCTACAATTAAATCAATAAATATATTGCTGAAATCTTTAGTCATAGAAGAAAGAATATATACCACTCTACTAAGTGCATCAATTGCTTTGTTTTCAACACCATATTTGTGTTTGATTACAAAATTATATTTTTGCAAGAAAGAAATCCACTTTCCGTGTCGATGACTTAGTTTTTGTTTAGAATTGATATATTGAAGAGTTTGGTGATCAAAATATAGAACTCTTGTGGAAGGAGGTAGTGTTTCCAATAACACAAAGCTTGAACTACGACATAAAATTCTTTATCATAAGTGGAATATCTTTGTTTCGTCTTATTCAACTTCTCACTAAAATATGCAATAGGATGCCTTTCTTGACTTAATACGCCTCCGATCCCAACATTAGATGCATCACATGCCACTTCAAAGACCTTTGAGAGATTTGGTAGTCAAAGAATTTGTGCTTCAGCCAATCTTTTTCTTACTTCTTGAAAAGCTTGTGAAGCTATGTTGGTACAAACAAATGAGTCTTTCTTATAGAATCAGTTATAGGGGCTATAATAGTGTTGAAATTTTTGATGAAACACCTATAAAATGTTGCTAGGCCATGAAAACTTCTAACTTTTTGCAGTGTCCTAGGCAACGGTCACTCTTGGATGGCTTTTTCCTTATCAGGATCTGCCTCTAATCCTCTAGATGACACCACAAAGCCCAAGAATACTATAGAGGAAGTCATAAAGAAGCATTTCTTTAAATTTATATAGAGATTCTCTCTGCAAATAATTCTCAGGACTTGTTACGAATGGATAAGATGATCTTTATTCTTGTTGAAAATTAAGATATCATCGAAATAAACAACAAAAAACCTTCCGATAAAGGGTTGTAGTACTTGATTCATAAAGTGCATAATTATTAGGAGCATTGGAAATACCAAAAGGCATGACAAGTCATTCATAAAGGTCATCTTTAGTTTTAAAGGTTGTCTTCTATTCATCTCCGGACCTTATGAGTATTTAATGATACCCACTTTGCAAAACAATTTTTGAAAATATATAAGAACCAGCCAACATATCCAGCATATCATCAAAGCAAGGAATTGGGAATCGATATTTGATAGTGATCTTATTGATCACACGACTATCAATACACATGCACTACCATTTTTTTTGGTGTTAACAATGCAGGGACAACACATGGGCTTAGACTTTCTCCGATGAAACCCTTGGACAATAATTCTTCCACTTGCTTCTTCAATTCTACATAACCACTTGGATTTATTCGATAGGCTGATAAATTGGATAGTTGTGAACCTAACAGAAAATCAATAGCATGCTGAATTTTATGCATTAATGGAAGCTCACTAGGAAATTCTTCTGGTGTCACATCAGAAAAGGCATTTAATAACATAGTGATTTCCGAAGGAAATAAGGAAGCTTCGGGAGTAGATACTTTTTAACTTCTTTTATTTTAAGAGCATATATAGTAGAACTTTCTTTACTCTCCTGTTAAAAATTTTTCTTGGTCAGAATGCGAAAATAATTTCCATTATTAATAGCATTCTTTGCCTTCTCTTGCTTGTATTTCTTCATTTCAATCTGCATTGGTTTTAATAATACTTTCTTGTTGTTGAACCTGAAAGTGTATGTGTTCTCCTTGCCATAACGATGCACATTTCGATCGTATAGCCAAGGTCTCCCAAGAAGTATATAAGTTACTTTCATAGGGATAATATCGTACCAAATAGTCATTATAATTTTCACAAGAAAGATAAATAAGATAGCATTATGTTACCGAAATAGATGTGCTATCTATCCATCTGACCTTGTATGGTTAGGGATGTAGCTGTGTAGGAAGCTTGAGGTGCTCTATCATAGATACTGAGACAATATTCATATAGCTCCTCCATCAATGATAAGCTTACGTGCTTGAGGCGCTCTACCATAGATGTTGAGACAACATTCATATAGCTTCCTCCATCAATGGTAAACTTATGTGCTTGATTCCCATAACAAACCAACATATGAAAGATAGATGTCCATCGCCAATCTTCATCTTCGACTTTTATAGTAAGAATACGCCTAACAACAGTTATCAAAGAAGTGTAATAAGGTAATCAAGCTAAGTAAGCCAAACTTAAAATAAACTAAGCAATTGAAATGATGGTTTAAATTCGACTTGATTTATTTGTCATGAGTTTTGAATTTGATTTTTTTTAATGATATCAAACTCTCAATTTAAATTTATTGATTGTTTGAAATTTTTATATTTTATATTTATTTAGTTGGTTATTGAATTCCATAAATTTGATTTTGCCAACAAAAGTTAGAGATTTCTTTTGTTCAAAATAAAGATAAGTGTATAATTGAGTCTAGAAGATTTAGCAATGACTAAACTTAATATTGGTCATAAGGTAGAATTAAATAATACCCTTAAATTTCAAAAATTTCTTTATGGTCGTAAAAAAGATTTAGCAAAGAGATGTCACACAACTAGAGTTGTAAATAAATCAAAAAGTTTATAAATAAATTTGATATTCAATTTAGTAATAACTTATTTCTATTTATTTAATATATATATAATTAATTAAATAAAATAATCTTAAAATCTAATAATTAATTTATAGATATAAATTAATCAAACCTATCCGAACATATATTTCGTAATACATAATTCATCTTTTTAGGCCCATGATTTTTAATTGATACCCTTTTTCTGATTATACAGTAAAAGATTTCGTTTCGAAAGAATTAATGTAAGTTTTTTGGTCTCGAAACTTGATTCGTTACTTAAAGTGGGTTTTGGAGTATTCATCGAAAGGAACAAATGAAAATGAAATTGGTTTGAATTTGCCCAATTGAGATATCTGAAATATATTACAAATAAAAAGGAAAGGGATAGATCCAGAGGTCACTACTTTGTTATACAACTCGTGCTTCAGAGAAATATCAGATAGAGTCGACGAATGAAGCAGGTTCATTAAAAATTCAAATTAAATTCACAGATCAAAATGAAAAAAAAGAAAGCATTGGCCTCCCTTCCCTATCTTGCATCTATGGTATTTTTGCCCTGGTGGGTCTCTTTCTCTTTTAATAAATGTCTGGAACCTTGGGTTACTTATTGGTGGAATAGCAGACAATCCGAAACTTTTTTAAATCATATTCAAGAGAAAAACGTTCTAAAAAGATTCATAGAATTTCATATAGGAATACACAAGGAAACAATACAATTGGTCAAAGCATGCAATGAATATGATCTCCGTATCATTTTACATTTCTCGACAAATATAATCTGTTTCACTATTCTAAGTGGTTATTTTATTCTGAGTAATGA
>NW_027433592.1:0-1438 GCF_044706935.1 Curcuma longa
GTAGTGGGAGGGTTGTTAAACAACTTAATAGATTCATGTTTTTGGGAGAGTCTTCGGACTTGAACCCTGGTGAATATGAAACTGATCCCTGGAATTATGATGAAGCACTCCAAGATAAAGATGCAGCATCTTAGCAAAGTGCAATGAATTCTGAAATAGAATCTATGTATTCTAATAAGGTCTGGGAGCTTGTAGAGCCAGCAGATGGTGAAAAAACCATCGAATGTAAATGGATCTACAAAAGAAAGAGAGGAATAGACGGGAAGGTAGAAACCTTTAAAGCAAGGCTTGTTGCGAAAGGGTATACTCAGAAAGAGAGAATCGATTATGAGGAGACCTTTTCGCCGGTAGCTATGCTTAAGTCTATAAGGATTCTCTTATCTATTGTTGCTCATATGGATTATGAGATTTGGCAAATGGATGTCAAGATAGCTTTCCTTAACGGAAGTCTTGAAGAAAACATCTATATGAAGCAACCAAAGAGATTCATTACAAAGGGCAAAGAGCATCTTGTATGCAAGCTTAATCGGTCCATTTATGGACTGAAGCAAGCTTCAAGGTCTTGGAACATCTGGTTTGATGAAGTAATTCAGTCATATGGATTTATTCAATGTCTAGATGAGTCTTGTGTATACAAGAAGTGTGAGAAAAATGTGATGGTATTTCTTGTACTGTACGTAGATGATATTTTGTTCATTGGCAACAATGTTAAAATATTATCAGACGTAAAGGTATGGTTGTCCAAGCAGTTCGATATGAAGGACTTAGGAGAATGCACACATATTTTTGGGATCAAAGTTATAAGAGATCACAAGAAAAGGATGTTGTGTTTATCCTAAGCTTCCTATATCGATACTATCCTAGCTCGTTTTAGCATGCAAAACTTCAAGAAAGGTTTTCTACCTTTTAGGCATGGAGTTCCTCTATCTAAGGAGATGTGTCCTAAGACATCAAAGGAGATAGAGGACATGAAGGCGGTTCCTTATGCCTCAGTAGTAGTATCTCAATTGTTGGGATGTATACAAGAATTCTAGCTATCTATGTAAATAAATATTCTGAAATGAGAATTACTTTTGGTCAATGTTTGCATTTAGTTTTTATGCAAGTGTCCATTTAATCTATATTGTAGATAAACATGGTGTGCGGAGTCATACACAGAAGACCATGTTATCAGTTTCTTATAGATTATAAACAGTATTCACAACCAAGATGAATTGGGCAAACCATTAGACTGGTTGTAGTGTAATTTGGTCTTAGTCTGTCTTGACTATAGAATTACACTAGTACACTAAGTGTGTATTGAGCAGGACCATCTGAGGATTGTTCGATTTATACTGACTATATAATCGAACTAAACCTCTGTTACTATGGATGTACATGCTCTTAATCCCAATATAATAACAAACACATGTACTTAGTATGCACTTCTTTGATTCAT
>NW_027433593.1:0-1381 GCF_044706935.1 Curcuma longa
AGCAAATGAAAACAATTCAATTGAACTGTGTTTAGACTAGATAACTAAATCCTAAGGTGCAAACAAAACTTCATCCCTAACCAACCTAAGCCTAATACATCCGAATTTGATTGGCACGGAACAGTGCCAAGGAAATATGGCACACATCAGTTTATCAGTTTTCAGGGTTTTAGAAGAGCAATCTCAGGAAGCTAAGCAAATTTAATGACAAATCAGAATCCAAACAAAAGCTAAACACTGACCAGGAACCGAATTCACAAGATACGAAAAATGTAGATTAGCTACACTTCAGAAATTGACAGTTTAACAGAAATGCAGAAATAAAACAGTAAACTCGTCCAATCCTTCTCTTCTCCTTCGTTTTTCCTCAGCGGGGTGTCAAACCGCTGTTGAATCCAATTGGAAGCTTCGGATAGGTCTTCAAGTGGTTTGGCCGCTTCCAGCACCACGAATTTGCCCGGAAAAACCCTCTCCGGCCAAAACAGCACTGTGCAGCGCGTTTTCAGCTGGCAAAACCTGATTCCCGTGCTTCTTCTTGCTCCGATTGGCTTGCTGTTAATTCCGGAATGCGTCGCGCTCCAAGGAGAACCCCTCGAAGGATTGCGGCGCCGGATGGCTCTGTAGATGGCCGGAACGAGATGAAACAGGGACTTTGGCCGGCGAAGAAACCCTCTCCGCCGCGCCAACTCAGCTGCCGGATTATACCCAATCAACCGGCTTCAACCTCCTCTTGGACCAAGGAACGCGATGGAAGAAGTTTGGGTGGACGGGGCGCGGTGTGGACGTACGTCGATGAGCAGAGGATGGTGTGCTCGGGACGAAGGTGAACAGTGCGCAGCCACTGTTCACCCGATTAAAGCCTTGCTTTATATACCCTGATTAATCAATGATCCTGGACCATCCAATCTTGAATCCAACGGCCGAAACTTGATCTAGGCTCTAGGGCAGCTTAGGGTTTCCAAAAAATTTAGGGATTTTAATCAAACTTAATCTAGGTCATGTCCTCCATGTTGGCTTGATCAATTTGGCAAATTTGACTTGATTTGACCGCGGTTGAGCTCGAGTTGAGTCCGATTTAGCCCTAAAATCAATTAAAATCCAATTAATGCCAAAAATTCACCATTAAATCATAAAAATTATATCAAGCCTCAATTTATGCAATATAGGACAAATACAAATGAATCGATTCATTTTATAATTTATTTTCATGTAAAAGCCCAAAAATAAATCGATTAAAAATTAATAAAACCCTAACTCATCAGCTTCGGTGAGAGGAAGAGGTAAAGCTGCAGAAAAGGGAAAACGAAAAGCCTCTGAGAAAGTCTCCGAGAACAAATACGACATTATCTTCCAGAACGACGACCAACGAGACAGGTATAAT
>NW_027433594.1:0-1386 GCF_044706935.1 Curcuma longa
CACACGGACACTTTGGTGGAAAACCGAAGCCTAAAGGTGTGCTAGCACCTTAGGATGGTTTCGGTCAGTAGAGGAGGAGAGGAAGAAGGGAGAGAACTCTAAGGGAAAAAGGAAGAAGAGAGAGTGCAAGAATCAAATGAAAAACCACACCTCCTCTCCTCTTGTGGTCGGCCACATCAAGTCCATTCAAGGCCATTTAATCTCATTAAAAGCCTTAAGTTGTAAACTCTCATTGTAACCCCCATGATGTGGCATCCATGATGATGTGGAGCATCATCATTGGTCACCTCTTATGCCACCTCACCTCAAAGTCAAATGGTCAAGTCAAGCATTGACCATGAGGTGGCATAAGTCAAGTCAATATAGATGATGACATGGTAAAAAGTCAAGTCAACATTTATGATGACATGGCACAAAGTCAAGTCAAACTTGACTTCCAAAATCAAGTCAAACTTAACTTCCAAAATCAAGTCAAACTTGACTATAAAGTTCTCCTTCTCAAGTCAAGTCAAATTTGACTTCTAATCTCCCAAAGTTGATCAAATCAACTTCACTAGTCTAGTTTGGATTACACTTAACCCAACTTGATTCATCACATGAATCTAATCCTTTTGGTTCATCATATGAACCTAATCTCCACCTAATTATCCTTTGTGTGTGACCCTATAGGTTCTTGTAATATTGGAAATGTTCATAAACTCATTTAGGTACATAAGTAGTGAGCGGTATCTAGCAACACATCACTACTACCCAAGTTACAAGAATGTTGAGATCCAACATCACCATTGTGACTACTAATTGTGACACTTCACAATATGTGACAAATGTCCCTTTATCCTTGATATCATGATGGATCAAACCGAGGCATAGACCGTGTCATCCTTTAATCAATCTATGTCTTAAATTCTAAGTAGACTCACTCTAATCAAATGACCTCAACATCTCATGTTGACTTATTTGGGCATGGCCATGCACTTAGTGGTCTCACTCTATTAAGAACTATGATATCACTCCCGTCATATGGGAGGGATATATCACATCTACATCACTCACATCCTACTACATAATTTGTTACACACCTAGTAATCGCCTTTATAGTCCACTCAGTTACGGGTGGCGTTTGACAAAGCCAAAGTATGCAACTTCTTATGTAGGGAACCATGGTGACTTTAGATCTAAGGACTAATAGTCATACTAATAGCCACATGAGAAAGTATATGACACTCATATAACGATCCATGATACTTTCTCATGGTGGATCATTTAATATACATTCTCTAATGCATACCCATGTGTCAACTTGATATCTCATATCCATGATTTGTGAGATCAAGTCATCGTGTTGACCTACATGCTAGTCTCGTCGCATTAACATTGTCCCTGAAT
>NW_027433595.1:0-8501 GCF_044706935.1 Curcuma longa
TGATGGAGTCAAACAAAGTGAACAAGTTGCCCAACAAGCTAATATGGATCATGCTCAACCCATTCTAGATGTTGTTGATGATCCATTATGTATCAATGGAGGCCCAATTACAAGGGTTAAGGCTAAGAAGATGAAGGAAGCACTTAATGTGCTAATTGAAGATGTGAAGACCAAAGTTATAATTGAAGAAGGTGTGATCAAGAGCAAACCATGCGGCTTAGTCAACCTAATTCAAGCCTTGGATGCACTTAAGTAGCCACTTAAGTCTCATGTTTATGTAGTATAGATATGTACTCTCAATTTAGCTCAATTTTAACTTTATTTGTGTTGTAATGATGTCATAAGCTTAAAATGGCTAAGTAGTCTACATAAACATTTACTAAATGAGTTTTCTTTTGGCCTTTTAGGGTTTTTAGGTCACCCTATAGCTATAAATAAAGAGGTGATGACCACACATATATCTTTGGGCATATTTTCAATCTAAAGCATGGTGAGGCTCTCACTTGTTGGTTCTTCATTGAACTAGAACTTATCATGGTATCCTCTTGTGGCATTAAAGGACTTATCAACCTCCATCCAAGGTTGTGGCGTCTTCCCTCTTCCTCTATACCAATGTTCAATTTTCCTAAGTATTGGGTCGACGTTTTATTCATCCTTTTTATCAATTTAGACTTTTCTTTTTTCTTTCATCAATTCATTGTGGGTTCTTGAGATTTTTCATCCTTCATGGGTTCACATTTAGTTGGTTTCAAAGCTTTGATCTTTCTAAATCGATTTGATTATCCTTTTCTTTTTGTGCTTGAATCTTTATCTATTTTGTTCATCATTTGATACTTATTATTATTATCATTTCTTTCAATCTTTGTAAGTCTTATTTGCTTATTGTTATCAAAAATAAGAAAAAATTTATTTTCAACCAAAAAAAGAGAAAAAAGGAAAGAAAGGGAGGTCTGAAATTTTGAAAAAAATGAAAAAAAGTAAAAGAAAAGAAGCAACAAAAGGTGGGTGTAGAGAAACTTGTTATTTCTATACTTACATTTTTTACTGGCCTTTATCTTTCAATTCTGCATTTCTTTCATGTTTTTCTATATTTAATTCTGGCACTTGTCTAAATTATCTAGATTTCATCCTTCAATTCAACATTTTCATAAGTTTTGCCTAGATTTAAGTGGCACCTGATTATATTAACAAATTTTTTTTCAGCACTTATTTCAAGTATCCTTTCAATTCATATTTCTTTCATTCACTTCTAGATTAAGTTTTGCCTAGATTTAATTCAATTTAGCACATAAGCCTAGATTTAATTCTGATAAATTTTCTTTTAGCTTTTATTTCAAGTATCTTTATCTTTCAATTTCACATTCTAATAAGTTTTGCCTAGATTCAATTCTGACAAATTTCCTTTCGGCACTTAATTTAAGTTTTCAATTCTGCAATTTGCATTCTTCTTCAATTCCTATCTTTTATCCTAATTTCCTTGGAGATTTTCAATTAGTCAAAGAATGCTTATAGGGAATTACCTCAATTCTAAGTTCTTTAAAGAGCTAACATTAGTGAGTTGAGTGATTGAGTGACAACAGCTTACTTTAATGGCGATAAGTGGAGAGGAAGCAAGACCTAGAGAAACCCTTGAACAACGTGCCTTGAGACAACACTTGGAATGCATGGAAATCAGATTCAGTCAAATCCTCGACAGATTAGAGAGGCAAGATGCTATAATTACTGGACTACAAAATAGTCAAATTGGTAGAGTTCCTACACGAAGTGCAAGGTAATATAACCGTGATGACAATGATGATGATGGCATTTCTGAGGACATTGATGATAGAGCTTCTAGTGGCAGATCTGGTCATGTTAGAATTGGTGGTAGAAGAGGAAGGACAAATGATTATGTTGATAGAAACTTGGGCAATATCAAGATGAAGATTCCTTCATTTCAAGGCAAAAGTGATCCAGATGTATATTTAGAGTGGGAAAAGAAAGTGGAATTAGTGTTTGATTGTCACAACTACTCTGAAGAAAAGAAGGTAAAACTTGCTGCTGTTGAGTTTATTGATTATGCTATTATTTGGTGGGATCAAATTATTCTAAGCAGGAGAAGAAACAAAGAGAGACCTATTGACACATGGGAGGAGATGAAATCTATAATGAGAAAGAGGTTCATTCCCTCACATTACTATCGAGATTTGTACCAACGATTACAAAGTCTAACACAAGGGTCCAAGACTGTGGAGGAATACCACAAAGAGATGGAGATTGCCATGATTCGAGCCAATGTGGAGGAGGACCGAGAAGCAACCATGGCATGATTTTTACAAGGTTTGAATCTAGAAATTGCAAATGTAGTGGAGTTGCAACATTATGTGGAGCTTGAAGATATGGTGCATATGTCCATGAAAGTTGAAAGGCAACTCAAAAGGAAGGGTTCAATCAAGCATGGGCAAAGTCATAATTCATCCACTTGGAAATCTAGCTGGAATAAAAAAGATGATAAAGTTGCATCAAAGGGTAAGAGATCGAGTTTTTGAAGAATAAAGATGCTAGTTCTCCATTGGTCAAAGGTAAAGAACCTATCCAATCTTCAAGAAACAGAGATATTAAATGCTTTAAGTGTTTGGGAAGAGGACATATTGCATCACAATGTCCAAACAAAAGAATTATGATTTTGAAAGAAAATGGTGATATTGAAACTGAGAGTGAGTCCGAAGATGATAGTGCCTTGCCACCATTATTGGAAAGTGATGTAGAAGAGTATCCCGTTGAAGGTGAAGCCCTCGTCACTAGGCGTGCTCTAAATGTGCAAATGAAGGAAGAAGATGAAGAACAATGAGAGAACATATTTCATACCTGTTGCCACATCAAAGAGAAGGTATGTAGTATGATTATCGATGGGGGAAGTTGCACTAATGTAGCTAGTACTCTCTTGGTTGAGAAATTATGCTTACCTACCACTAAACATCCTAGACCTTATAAACTACAATGGTTGAATGATTGTGGGGAAGTTAAGGTCACTAAGCAAGTATTGGTTTCATTATCCATTGGTAGGTATCATGATGAGGTTCTTTGTGATGTAGTGCCAATGCATGCAAGTCATTTTCTTTTAGGTAGACCATGGCAATTTGATAGGAAGGTCATGCATGATGGGTTCAAAAATAAGTATTCTTTTATGATGCATGGTAAACTTGTAACTCTTGTACCATTAACTCCTAATGATGTGAATGAGAAAAATTGAGAATCACAATGAATTGAAGAAACAAAAAAAGAAAAGATAAATCAATAAGAAGGATGAATAGAAACCTCGAGTGATACTTAAGAAAGCCGAACCTTGGTATAGAGGAAGAGAAGATGCCACAACCTTGATATGGAGGTTGATAAGTCTTTGAACGCCACAAGGGGATGCCTTGATAAGTTCTAGTTCAATGAAGAACCAACAAGTGAGAGCCTCACCATGCTTTAGATTGAAAATATGCCAAAGATACATGTGTGGCCGTCACCCCCTTTATTTATAGCTATAGGGTTTAAAAATCCTAAAAGGCCAAAAGAAAGCCCATTTAGTAAAGACCTATGTAGACTACATAGCCATTTTAAGCTTATGACATCATTACAACCCAAATAAAGCTAAAAATTGAGCCTACATATCTCTACTACATAAACATGAGACTAAGTGACTACTTAAGCCCATCCAAGGCTTGAATTAAGTTGACTAAGCCACATGACTTGCTCTTGGTCAAACCTTCTTCAATTGTAACTTTGGCCTTCACATCTTCAATTAGCACATTAAGTGCTTCCTTTATCTTCTTAGCCTTAGCCCTTGTAATTGAGCCTCCATTGATGCATAATGGATCATCAACAACATCTAGAGTGGGTTGAGCATGATCCATATTAGCTTGTTGGGCAACTTGTTCACTTGGTTTGACTCCATCATATTGAGAATAAAAAATGAGAGTGAAAAAAGAAAAGAGTGTGAGAAAAGAAAGAATGGAAAAGAAAAGGAGTGTGAGAAAATAAAAAGTGTGGATGAGAGGTCGAAATTGAGAAACAAGTTTTGAAATTCAATATGATTCTTGGAATTCCAATGTGAAGTTTAAAATTCATGTCTCAATAAAAAAGATTTCAAGAATGAAAAAACCTTTACATATTTGAGATTAAGATGAAAGCTTTGGATTCAAGATGATTTAACAGAGAGATTTTAGTTTAAATTGAAGATTGGGATTCAGGAATACGATTCATGATCTAATAACAACATTCGAGTTTGAGTCCGAGGGGCTCTACCTTCGAGATTCAAGGATTAAGAATTAAGACAACTTAAAAAGCACTAATTTCAGGTCAAAGATTGAAATTTAGGACTCCAAAACACAAGATTCAACAACAATACTCAGAGGATGAACACTAAAATTGAGATTTAACCTCGACATTAACTATCGAAATTGGAAATTCAAGGATGAAACTAAAGGCGAGAGCTTAAAGAATATCGATAGGGACAAGATTTGAGAATAAAAAATGAAACTTAATGATTAGAAAACTTGATTCTTTAATGATTAAGAAGGTGATATAGTATTCGATGTGCAACATTTAATCCTAAGATTGTAGATCGAAGTTTCAACTATTTGGGATTCAACTAGCAGTAGCAAATTTGGAGATTTGAAAATAAGATTCAAATGCGTGATTAGAGGTTGAGATCGAGAAACAAGTTTTAAAATTCAGTAGGATTTTTTGAATTCGAACATGAAATTCAAAATTAAGGAGTCAAGTAAAGGATTTTAAGACTCAAAGAACCTATACATGTTTGAAATTTCAGATGAAAACTCCAAATTCTAGATGTTCAATAGAGAGATTCTAGTTTAAATCGAAGATCGAGATTCAGGAACATGATCCATGATCCAATAATAGCATTTCAGTTTGAGTCCGAGGCTCTACCTTTGAGATTCAAGGATTAGGAATCAAAAGCAACATAAAAGGCACTAATTCCAGATCGAAGATCAAAACTCAAGACTCCCGAACTCAAGTTTCGAAATTCAAGATCAAAGGATGAAT
The DNA here is from genome assembly GCF_044706935.1 of Curcuma longa. Lineage (NCBI taxonomy): Eukaryota > Viridiplantae > Streptophyta > Magnoliopsida > Zingiberales > Zingiberaceae > Curcuma > Curcuma longa. The sequence continues at coordinate 5,035 of NW_027433595.1, forward strand.
ACTGAAATTGAGATTTAAACACGACATTAACTATCAAAATTTGAAATTCAAGGATGAAACAAAAGGCAAAAGGTTTAAGACTATCGATAGGGATAGAATTTGAGAATAAAAAAACAAATTAAAGGTAAGAAAACAAGATTCTTTATTGGAGGTGATACAATATTCGAACTGTAACATTTAATCCTTAGATTGAAAATCGAAGTTTCAACTATTTGGATTAAATTAGCAAATTCCTTTATTGGAGTTTGGGGCCCAATTGATTCAGTAGTCAAGTTTGTAGAGTTGAAAATGTCACGTCCCAACAAGCTACTCTTAATGTTGTTGATGATCCATTATGGGAGATGCTAAGGCTAAGAAGATGAAGGAAGCACTTAATGTGCTGAAGATGTGAAGGCCAAAGTCCGAAAAATTTCGACAGCATCTCCCCTGTAACAATCCAACTTTTCTTGATACACAATGATATAATAGGCCCACACGGACGATTACTAATACAATACAAATGAATAAGGTGCTAACTACCAGTTAAAGGCCCACACGGCCACTACGCAACAACGAAAATCCCAAAACACTACTATAGTGCTCACAACAAGCAACGATAAAACTCCGCAAATCTAAATAATAAAAATTCCATAGCAAAGAATTAACAAGGTTCATGTCCACAACATATAAGGAAAACAACGAACATAAGTGCAGATACGCACATAACTCCGAAATCGACAATTCAATACAGTCTAAAAAAACATGCGAAGTAAGAACAACAAACTAAACTCCTGCTATGAGATGATGGGCCAGACTAGCAGACCTCCAAGTTCCAAACCACGTCCTTATCTGCTACCTGGGGAGAAAGAAAGGAAAACCCCAGGGTCTGGATGGTGAGTATACAATACTCAGTGGATACTAGAACGGAAGTGCACAACAACATATAGAATAAGACAACAGGATATCATATGATACATAAGGAACAAAGTCAATATACTACGTACAACAACAAATATCATGCAATATGAACACAATCAGGTGCAACAACCACAACCATGTAACAACAAATGCAACAATCATAAATGCAAAAGATAACTACCAACAAATGCATGCACATATGATATGCATGATCACTGGTGCACTTGTCATCCCCAGACACTCACCCAGTGCAGTGAACTGGGGCGCACGATAGGAAAGCTGCACACACTCCAACAATAAACCACTACTAATCAAGTGAGGGAGCGGGTAGGATATCATAGGAGAGCTATCTAGTTAGTCCTGGTTGCACCCAACTTAGTGCAACAGTTGCTCTCACTCTTGTGCCACTATCATACAGTGTCAAGTGAGGCCAACAATAACAACAATGATCGGCACACCTACTTCTATCATATATATGTCATGATGCTCAATTTAACAAGTTAGACCTATATCTAATCAGGCATAAGCAACATCAACTAAAACAAATCATCATTCACATGTAAACAGTAAAATGCAACTGTATGGAAGTATCAAGATCGATCAACAAGGTATTAAGCAACAAGGTAACAAGGATAACAACAAGTAAATAACAACGGAAAGTAATCATGCACTTACGAATAGACCTGTGTTGACCAAGCATAGAAGTACCCATTTGATCTAACGAACCCCCCCCCCCCTCCCAAAATACTCCTCGTATGTAACAGGATCAACAAACAAGGTCCTGCAATTATATTAACAACTTCCACTAAATGCCAGAATGTATTTTAAATTCTACAACAAATCAAACCCTAATCAAAATTAGGGTTAACCATAACTGGATCAATCCGAATCAGATCAGTCAACAGGTCCAACCAACTTGACCAACCGGATCCAAATCCAATTCATGTTAAAAAGTTAATTTCATTCCAATTGATCACCTAAATCAATTAACTTCAACCTAATCAACAAATTGTTCTACTTATCCACAACAATAAACAAACCCTCATATAATCCACAAATCTGATTAGATTCAAGCCACAATAGATCCCTACCGAAATAAAGTCCTAACCAAGAACCATAACACCCAACCGATTCCAACAGGGCAAGATCAATACACCAAACAACCCTAACCACAACAAATCAACGATGAACACTAATCCACCCATTTTCTCCACCAAAATCCAACAAAACAAACCTAACCTCAAGCAACCATTCGATTATCAAACCCAACATCAAGAACTCATCGATCCAATCAAACAATACCGAGCCACAGAGCCGAAATCCCCTAATCGACAGTTCCCACAGCAAGCACGAACCAAAAAAAAATTGAACCAAGAAGGGATCTCGCCTCTAATTTGAAGCCTTAACCAAGAAGGGATCTCGCCTCTAATTTGAAGCCTTAGGAACCCTAGACTTCAACCCAACTTTGGTTCTTCCACGATCAAGATCACCGTCGACCACTGATCGGATTCAACACAAGCTGTGTATCATAGAAATCTCAGCAATCCGAAGAAATTCCCACTGAAAACCTCATGAATTCAAGAATTTTAGCTTACTGGTCGGTTCTTTCCTCCGATCTCGAGCTTCGCCATTCGTGTGTCGCGCCAATCGCAGTCGCTCGAATGGACCAAATCCCCCCTTGGAGCATGCTAGACCCGCCAGCGATTCACCTGGGTGTCGGCGCCGCTGTGGAGAAGCACGATGGACCATCGAGAACGAAGAATAGGAGGAAGAGCGATCGTGTGTTAGGGCAGAGGAAGTCATGATTTCCTCGTTATAAAGAAGCTACGTAACCATAATCCTCCCGCAGCCGTCGTAACGTCAAAACCAAACCCCAAAAAAAACTTAATTCATGTTGAACCGAACCGGGTTCGGTTCAGATCTCTACTATAGCAAATTGGATTTGATCTTGGTTCACTTGGTCACTAACCAAATGACCTCTGATTTGACCTAAATCAATTTTATTCTATTCGTCTTCATAGAATGAAGCTTTTCATCGTATCCATTTTGACAACATCTCTTCCATGATGAACCAAACCAAGTTGGTTCAATTTGGTTCAAAAATGAACCCTTTAGTTCACTAATCAAACGACCTCTAATTTGAACGAAATTAGTTTCATTCATTTTGTCTTCAAAAGATGAGTTCCAATTTTCTGTATCTTACATTCTCCCTTACTAACAAAAATTTGGTCCTCAAATTTACTATCGTTATACTATAGTGCAGAAATACTATAGTAATCAAAATCGTACCTCAAGTAAATAGATGGGGGTATTGAGCTCGGATAGTATCCTCCAGCTCCCAAGTAGCCTCCTCATCCGTATGGTGCTGCCATCCAACCTTTACAAGTCGAATGGTTTTGTTCCACAACTGCCGCTCCTTATGGCTAAGGATCCGCATTGGAATCTCCTTATAAGATGCATCTGGCTGAAAAGGAATGGGTACTTCCTTCAAAATATGAGTAGGATGAGACACGTATTTTCGCAGCATGGAGACATGAAATACGTTATGAACACCAGCAAGTGTCGGCGGT
>NW_027433596.1:0-8700 GCF_044706935.1 Curcuma longa
GGTATGTTGTATACTGAAATCTTAGTTCAACCCTGGTGTGTTCTTTTAGGCAGCATGTGTAACTGGAATACTTTGTTTTTTCTTGAATTTGAAATGTAATTTATGAAACATGAATTAGTACACTTACAAGCCATTGGTTGTCACTTAAATGTTTATGTGTGTGTGCGTATGTGCACATGGGTATCTATATATACATGGGTATTATTATATACATGGTTGCAGAACAAAGTCTAGCTTAAAAATCCAAATCATTCTTATCAGCAGTGTGTGAGGTTAATTGGTGGTAATACCTTCACACGTGTAACTTTTTTTTCAACAGCTCACATTCTTAGAAAGGTCAACTCTGATATTAGATTAGAAAACTAACCTCTTAACTTATGAGAGTCAACTAGTTGCCTAAAATGTTTAAGCTCAGTTAATAGATTATAAAGCTTTTTTATCAGCTCACAATTCATTGTATGAGTCTAAATTGTGGTGTCATGACCATCACTTGGCTTTTGTTGCATTATTGTTCACTCACTGAGTTATTTTACTTATTCTTTATTAATATAGTTTCTTAAGATTGTTTCCCAGTGGAAACCTTAGTAATTGTGTTTTATTCCAGAAAAATTACATACATATATAGGTTTACATCTTAAACAACATTTTTTGGACTTGCATTAGGAATCATAACAAGCTTTGAAGTAGCTGCATAAAACAACCTCTTGATACCATTCTCTTTCTGGAAACAAAATCCTGAAGTTTGTTTCCTTATCAGGATCAATCAAACTTCCTCACTTGTCTTCATTTCTAGTACAATATCTGAAGAGGGAAAATAGGTCAATTCCAAGGAAACTACTAAAAGAGTGTTATGAATAAAACTTAGCAAAATTAATAGGAGATAATTTTAATTAAAAATTCCCAAATCCAAACAAAACCAATCAATGCAATAGGAAACAAGAACTACAAATATTGACAAAATAAAACAGAGTGAGAAAAAACAATCTGGTGGAAGTGTCAGGGAGCAGACTCTGTTTACATAGAATGTTGTCACTCACGATGCATGGAATGCGACAAACCTCCCCTATGATACATTAACAAACCAGTTTTATATAAGTGTATTCCAAGATGTCAAACAAAACGAGCTTTTGGTCGCAAGAGAACATCCAGAAGAAAGTGAGAAAGAATTGGGGTTTCTGGTGTCACGGACGGGTGGAAGATTATTATTCTGCTGAGACGCAAAACCCATTTTTATAAATCTCAGTAACAAAATTGATTCAATTTGTCAATATGATCAGTCCAACCAACCAGTGAATTTGTCTGACAAGGTTGACCGAACTAAAGTACTAGTCCAACCCAAATAAACAACTACGAAAGAGACTCTTCTAAAGATAAAATATAGGTCTTTTTTTCTAATTAACTCATCCCTGTGCCCAAGCCGAGTCTAGCTGACACATGTAAATGTGTTGTTAGCAAAGCCAAGCAACATCCATGCATATCTACATCCATGCACTATGTGAAAGTGGGTTATGTAATTGGTTGTTTATAAAGCCTTTAAAGTCTACTTTTGGAGGTGGGACTCAGAGAAACAAAAAGCCAAACATTTAGTTGAATTCTCAATTCAGAACCAACAAATTGCAGGATAACAAGTGTTCACAGACAACTTACATTCTGAATCTGTTCTGACCCACTGGCCTCTTTCTCCTTTTTTATACATCTCATCATCATCGCATGCTGTCTGCTTCCTTCGTTTCTCCAAACACTTCTTTGTTTGTTGTGATGAATGTTGTGGATACACTTTCTTGTGAAGTATCGCCTTGTAAAACTGCAATAAAATTTATTTTAAACTGGAGCACCATGAAAAGGTTTAACATCACATGCTCTTGAAGTAGTAATTAATACCCTCTCCATTTTTGATTCAGGCACAGGATCTGTCAACTTTGAAGCCAGGGTAAATCCACTCCTGCAGATGAACATGTTCTTTATGATAAATGAGATCGACTTTTGCTTGATCAGGTTATTCTCTAATAACATGTGTTTTGTTCTGTTTAAGGTGAACTTATCCGGCAACATATCAGTATCGTTGTCTTCATCATTTGGAGTATTGTATAACTTAGGGTCAATGTCATTCTGCTGCACCACTGTTTGTGATCCGTCACCATTGGTTTTGGGCGACAGTTGAGTTAGGTCCTGCAGTTGGATCTCCTCTTCAGGTGTAACATATATTAGATTTTGCAAGAAAGATTTATTCTTGAATGAATCAATTCTCTGGTCATCTTGAGTGAAGTCCTCTGAACCCAATGTCCCGATCGTGAGTACTGGTGGAAGAGAGTCGATGAATTCTTGGTGGAATTCCAGTAGACTGGGATCTGAAGCAGCAGGATGAATAAGCATGCAATGTTGAGACATAATATGAGCTACTACCTATTTGGGTCTCAAGTATCATCAACTACAAGCATTGTCGTGCTCAATCAACAACAAAGGATAACAAGGTATGTCTCTACATAAACTGAAAAGAAACTTCTTATTTTATATTTATATTTTTTGGAATAATAGAGCATTTTACCATTCATAGTCAGCATTTCACTATATTTACTTTGCCATAACATTAGGATGCCTAAAATGTTCAATTTAAAATGCGTGGGATTTTTTTTTATTTTTCATGTCCCAACTTGATTTGCAAATTATATGATCCGGTCCAAGATCAAAGATGAGGGAACCACCAATGAGGAGGTTAGTGACGGGTTAACGGTCTTCGAGGCGGGCCTCACTGGACTGGAGATGCGCGAGCTCTGAGGGATCTCTGCGGCAATCAAAGAGAGCTAGAATGAAGGTCAAGGCGGAATTTGGTGCAGTCACTCCAATGCTCAAATCAGAAACTGGTGATCAGAGAGTGAAGATAGAAAAGTGCTATGAGTAGAAAAGAAGTGGCTGAGATTGTGTGTCCTTGCCTACGCCGGTGGGAGCGGGCTATCTTTTATACCATTACCCTGGCGGAGAAAGCGGAGCCCACGCTCTATAGTTTCCCCATGTTCGGGTTGAGGGAGGATCACATTCTAATAGGGGGAGTGTCACGTACTACGTTCTCCATGTTCTGCAATCTTTGTCGCCTGCATGTATCCACCCCTAGTTAACCACATCTCCTCTACTAGGGAGTCGGATTCTGAGTGATAGAAGTCCCAGAGTCGGGAGTCGAGAGTCGAGTGTCCAGTGGTCGAGGTCCCGTAGTCGGGATCGGATGCCAAGTGGTAGAGGTCCCAGTCGGGAGTCGGGCGTCGAGTGGTAGAGATTCCGAAGTCGGGAGTTAGGCGTCGAGTGGCAGAGGTTTCGAAGTTAAGAGTCGGGTGTCAAGTGGTGAGATGTCCCGAAGTCGGGTGCCAAGTGGTAGATGTTCCCGAAGTCGGGTGCCAAGTGATATGATTGCCCTTATGCTGAATCTGTGTCCGACATAGGTCTCCCCCGGCTTGAACGTGCCTTGAAGGGTCTTGACTCGAGTTCCGTCTTGATCGGGCTTGGCTCTGTGTGACTTTTGACTTATAACTCAGCTTGACTTTTGATTTCTATATGCCACGCGGATGTCGTCTGTCTCCACCATATCACAAGTCTAGTCGAAGAAGGCGGGAGTCCGATTGATTGGACTCTTGTGTTAAGTCAGTTTCATTAGTGAGAGTAGAATCCACGTGGGCCAATAGTTATCTGTTGGGTTGTCGCTCGATGCCTTAGAAGGGGCAAGCCATTAAGATGTGTGATGCCCCTATCGAGGCCATGCTCTACCATTAATGTCGGTGTGTTTAACATGTGTTTGTTACTGAAGCCATCACGAGGATCGCCCCGATGCTACACCTAATTTGTCGGCTTGGTTGAATGATCCGTGTGACTAGGATGCCATGCCTCATTGACGTTGACTCGTTATGACGGCGTACTTTGCCGAGGCCATCATGAGGAGATGAGTGACTTGACGGTCGGAATCACACAAGTCTATATGCCAGATCCAACGACAGAGTTGAGTAGCCTGCCTTTTATGTTCTGCATCGAACCGTTTGAGATGCTGAGGTGCGACTTATTAGAGCTTGTGGAGGAAAGTGCCAAATCAATCGACACTTCTATCTTCTTCAACTTCGTCCCTAATTCTTTCGGCTTCTAGCGATCCGTTATCGGTAATCCCTCCATGGCTGTTGCTTCTTGAAATCACTCATGACTTTTGGTGAGCCTTCCTTCGGCACACCCTTTTCTCTCTGGTATGAGTCCACCCCATCGACCTACACTAGGGATGTGCTCAAGACCATTGGATTAGAGTGCTGAAACCTAACTAACGACCTAATCTGCCATCGACTGGTTTCACTGCCTTCTTCTATGGCCAGTTGATGGGTGGTTTGAAGTTCTCCATCCCTACCTTTTTTAATGAAATTTTCGAGTACTTCTACATTCCTTTACAATAGTTAACGCCTAACTCTTTCTGACTCTTCTACAGCGCAACCATTCTCTTTCAATTATATAAAATCCTTCTTAGCTCTTGAATTTTTCATTACTTCTTTTACCCAAGAAAGGAGAAGTTAGAGTTACTGCGAAGGTGTCATGTCAGTTCTTAGAGAAGTATCCGACTTCTCATAAAAGATCAAAATCCCATTATTTTTTTATCAAGCTTGTTGTCCCCTATTCTTGGCCGACTAGCTGGTAGATGGTGTTGCCGCATCCTCCCTCCTTAGTTTAGTACAAGTTGACGATATTTCGTATACTTGCGGAACACACATCAACTGACCTCCATTTTGATGTCAATCTTCTACTTGAGGAGGGTCTACTCTTTTACTTCGGGCTGAGTTCGATTGAGGCCGAGATGAAGCTTCCCTTAGGTAAGACTATGGATACATGTTATTTCTGTAACAACAAACTGAAACCTTCTTTTGTTGTGTAGTCGAGATCATATTCAAGGCTTCTTGCAACAAGCTTTTGAAGTGGTCCAAGGCTCGACTCGAGCCACATGTTATCACTCCCAAAGATTCGTAGGATGCTGAGGTCGACTACTTCACCTGATCAGGCGGCTACCTTGATTGATATGCCGCCGCCTCGCCCATCGATAGTTTTCGAGTCCATCTCCTCAGGTGACTTGGGGGAACAACTTTGAGCCCAGAAGCGAAGGCAGCCACAAGAGCAATTGGTTGAGTTAAGTCTACCTCACGCGGGTCGATTGAGTCTCAACCAGGCATGACGGAGATCCCACAACAAGGAGGGATGATTGAGTCCCAGTTGGATCCGATTAAAGCCCCATCGTCAGCTCTGCTAGAACCGAGTGGGAGCTTGTCTCCTCATCAGGCTTTCTCAGCGCATAACGTGCTGCATTTATCAAGGTCACCGTCGGCTCCGAGTACCTATTTGGCCCATATCTGGGCCACGAGAGGGGAGGTGGCGAGGCATAAGTCGTTGGCAGTCTCGAGCGATTTGATGGGCATGACAATGAAGGTATGTGTGCTTGAGGTTGTTTTTCTATCATTGTAGCTTTGCGTTGAGGACTTGGAGATGACTACTCGTGATCTTTGCTGAGCGATGCGGGAATGAGTGATTGAGTTAGAAGCATGAGCGATTAATCTTCAAGCCCGACTGCCCCTCCAAACTCAGGAGCTGGACATGACGGTGGAAGCGACCCTATAAGGTGGCTCCATCGCCCACCAAGCAAAGGCGTGTACACAAGGCAGAGGCAGTTGCTAACTCAGTACAACTCGTCCGCCTTGATCGAGAATTGGAGGAACCAGAGTAGTGGTGAGTGCAAGTCAAGAAGCAGGTGGCAAAGGAAATCAATTGAAGGGAACTACTGGTTACCCAAGTGGAGATTCTTAAGGTCGAGTCAGAGAATTACAAGGCCACCGAGGAAGGTTGATGGGAGCAGAAGAAAGCCACCTTCTTTAGTTCGTTCTAATCTTGACGACCTGCGGGTGCCCGGGACAGGTTCATGCTGACACATAGATTTGAAGGGGCAGTGAAGCAAGTGGAAGAGGTCGGGCATCTACCTGTGGGGACTTTGCTAGATTTTAGAACTCGTAGAAGGTGTTGGATAACATTCTTGAGGACCAATTCACCGACTAGTGTCTAGGTTTTTCTCTTGATGTACTAAGACTTTGTAGTGGAACTTTTGATGACTCAACGTAGTATGCCGAGCAAGATGGGGATGCAATGAAAAACTCTTTTGAATTGAAAAGACACCTTGTTAGGATTTGTAATGGATCTTGGATAATGACTTGGTGTCGTATGCTAAACTCGGTTGAGTACTCTATTCGAGACAAGAAGCTGTATCGAGTGATGTCTAGCCCGAAACCGAGTAAGTCACAATCAATGGATGCTTGTCCGAGATAGGGAGTTAGCTGTTGGACGTCTTGGTCTGAGACTTAGGGAGTTAGAGTCGGTAGACGAGACAGGGAGTTAGAGTCAGTGGACTTCTGTTTGAGACAGGAAGTTAGAGTCAATGGACACCTTGATCCGAGATCAAGGAAGTTAGAGTCGGTGGATGCCTATTTGAGACATGAAGTTAGAGTTGATGGACGCCTTGATCAGAGATCAAGGGAGTTAGAGTTGGTGGACGCCTGTCCGAGACAGGGAGTTAGAGTTGATGGCCGCTTTGATTCAAGATCGGGAGTTAAATTTGGTGGACGCCTGTCCAAAACAGGGAGTTAGCATAGATAGGCGCTTTGATCCGAGATCAAGGGAGTTAGATTCGATGGACGCTTGTCCGAGATAGGGAGTTAGAGTCGATGGACGTCTTGATTCGAGATCAAGGGAGTTAGAGTTGGTGTTGATGGACGCTGCCTCTTCGATAAATAGCTTCATCTGCGACTATGTCCAAGTCGAGAGAAATAGCTCGATCTGCGATTATGTCCAAGCCAGGAGTGATATGCGGCGTGGAGCCAAGGATCCGAGACCAAGGGAATTAGAGTTGACGGACGCCTTGGTTCGAGACTAAGGGAGTTAGTTTTTGTAGAGACAAGAATTGAAAGAGTTGCATCTTTACTAGTAAAAGTAGCAAGTACAAAAATAGAAAAGACTAAAGCAAGACGGATGTACCTGAACGGTATGGCTGGAGATGAACAACATTCTAAGGCCGTTTGAGTTCTTTCCCCTTCGGGTCATGTAGCTCTTGAGCTTAACTTGTGAGTAACTCAGTAAGGTCCGTCCCATTGAGGTTCCACTTTCCGGGCATCTCCTACCGACTTCACTTTTCTTCCAGACAAAGTCATCGACTTGGAAGGAGCGAGGGATGACCTTGCTGTAGGTTTGACACATGCATTGTTGGTAGGTCGCGAGTCGAGTGATTGCCTTCTCCCTTGTTTTGCTTACTACGTTGAGCTTAAATAGTCGTTTGTTGGAGTTGCCTTGATCATAATTGCTGACTCAGGCTGACTCCAAGCCGATCTCGACTGGAACTACTGCTTCGCTACCATAGACCAGATGAAAAGAGTCATCTCGGTGCTTTCTCGAGAAGTCATTCGGTAGGACCACAAGATACTTGGTAATTCTTCCACTCAATTGTTGCCTACATGATCCATCTTGCCTTTGAATCCTCGGACGAGTTGCTGATTAACTACTTCAGCTTGTCCATTGCTCTAGGGGTATGTCACTGAAGTGAATGCTTGCTGAATACCGAAGTCTTGACACCATTCTTTGAGTTTGCGCCCTTGAAACTGACGACTATTATCAGAGACAAGTCCGCGGGGAATGTCATACCGACAGATGATGTTGCACTATAGGAACTTGAGTATTGTGTCTTTCATGATCTGAGCTAAGGGTTCAATTTCCACCCATATGGAGAATAGTCAACAACTATCAAGAGGGACTTCTTCTAGTTATGTTTTGTTTGGGAGGAGGTGAGGGAAGGGGAAAGAAGGGTAAATAAGGGGAGGGGAACTTTAAACCATGTTTGTAAAGCAGTGAGGGAAGAGTAAGGAAGGGTAAGGAAGGATAAGTCTTCACCTTCCTTACCCATGAAAATGAAGATTTGCTTACACTCCAATTTGGGGTGTAAGGAAGGGGAAGTAACTCTAAATATTATTTGTTCCAATTTTATGCTTGTTTTAATATATTAATTCTCAAATAATTTATTTAACTTAAAAATTTTAAATTTCTCTAATTCAACACGATCTTTTCACTCATTTGTTACATCAATAAAATTTTATAAAAATATATGTAAAAATATTGATTTATCCTTTGTCGCACTAAAGTATATAGATTTTATATTTCGCATGTTTATTGTATGTCTACTCATTATTTTTTAAATTTTTTTATTTATTTAAGTCGTAAATATTTATTTTAGTTGATCTTATAAGGTAGTTTTGACAAGAAAAATTTTATATTGATTTAATGAACTATATATATATATTTCACATGTAGATTTATTTTAAGAAGTAAGGGTATTTTTGTAATTTTATGCATTTAACCTTCATTCCCTTTCCCTTCCTCCCAAACAAGGTAACACATATTATGTTAATGAACCTTCCTTTCCTCCCAAACAAGGTGAACATAAATACTTCCCTTTCCCTTCCTTTCCCTTCCTTCCCCTCCCTTCCCCTTCCGTTAATGAACCTTCTCTCACCCCATCCAAATAGGTCATTAGGGTCTGTAGAAAAAGGACAGATTATATCCATTTCCCACTTGTCAAGGGGTAGGAGATGGTGGCAACCTTCAAGAGCTCGGTAGGATACTGAGTAAGGCATTAGTGTTTCTTCCACTCAATTGCTG
>NW_027433597.1:0-4316 GCF_044706935.1 Curcuma longa
CAGAACTGATAGTCATTGGATGTTGGAGTGTAGAATAAAGGGTGGCTTTTGTAGTGGGTATTTCTTTGACTACATTTGCAATGAGTAGTTGTCCAATATTACCCCAATAATGTCTTGACGGATGGTCGGTGCGACTGCAATGAACATGGAGTACAAATATCCCTATACTTGTTCTTTACAATCTTATCCAATAGCATGAACTATGACTTTAAGTGGAGAAGGTATGGTGGCACATGCTAGGGCTACATGAAAGACTCATGCCAAGACATTTGACAAGAATGCTAGTTGCATTGACAAGTATTATTACAGCGAGTGTCAACTAGTTTGATGAAGAATTTTGCCAGTAAAAATTGTTCACGGTAGTACTTTAAAATTTTAGGATCTTGCTGAAAAGCATCCCATATTTCCTTAAAGGTGGAGAGAAATATTAGGGATAAAGCTACTATTAATTGCAAAAAATAATAAGATCTGAACTCCTAAAACGGTTGCGTGTTCTTATTTATAGGCAAACACTTGAGATGCCCTTCCCATAAGAGCTTAGAAGAACTTAAACCCCCAAACCCATAGCAGATTATTTGAAACATAGTTTAATAATGATTCTAGTAGCAAGAATTAATGGATTTGAGATCGTTAGTAGAGGAGGATGCCATCATGGAGTCAGCTAGGATCTGATATCAAGTTAAGAAAGAAAACTTGGTATATTTTTATTATATTCTAAATGAGATTACAATTCACATTTTATAGACTCCAAAATAACTAATCTAAAATGGCAAAACTGAGTTAGCTAAATATATAAAACTAGGTTATTTAAGACTAGACTATTTGCACATAATCTTTATAATAATTATTAACAAGGATATCCCTTATGATAGGACATCCTCACTGAAGATGAGATAATTCGAAGTTATTGTTCCACCGCCATCCCCTTCTCACAGTGTGCCTCTCATCATCGTGGTTTCACATTGTTTATACATGTATATATACCTTCTAGACCTATTAATGTTGAGTATGAGGATCTATTCAAGGGAATAGGAGGGTTAGGTAGTTGGTTGTTAAGTGGATCGTGTGTCTCTTCGAGTAATATCAAAGTTACGAGTACCCGACTCACTATCATCCCTATATATGAAAGGTCCAAATTATAATTAAATTTGATGTATTATAGAAGGGATGTGCAAGCTTATATATTTTTAGCACATGATGTATACGTTATTGTCAATATTAATTAAATACATATGCATTATTCAATGACTTAACTGTATAGTATTTGCATATTCTTTTTCATAATTTCTTCGTAACAACCTAAAACCAAAACCAAGTTAATCTCTCTTTCATTGTCTTGTAAACTTATACATCAACGACCTAATGCGATCATATTATTAAGTCATATTTGTCTCAATTATTCAGATCAGCCACGTGAATATTTCTCTCCATTGAGGTGTAACGGCTATATTATCAACAAAATTCAAATCAGTTAAATATTAACATAATTATATTTAGGCTCACCAATGTTTCCTACATGTTAGTAATGCTTTTGGCAAACTGAAAATTTCAGACCCATAAAATTGATGGATCGTCACATTTCCAATGTACAATTTCAGATGCATGTTCCTCAAGATTGCTCTAAGTGACTTTGGTGTAACCATAAGCATGAATAAGCAAGGTTAAAGGTAGCAGTTTTCTGCCTGCTGCCTGTTGTCTTTAAAGCGTGTTGGCTTTAAAGAGGGAGAGAAGCTCTGTTGTTCTTCCAAGCATACCTCAATGCCACAAGTAGAACTTGTTCCAGGTCCACCAAGGTTGCCTCTGTAAGTGATCTGATTTGGTCTACCCTTGTCACCAAACTCATCAATATCTCCTCCAATTTTATCTTACATTAGAGATAATGACAAAAAAGGCAACATATAAAAGCCCTCAAACAAAGATAGAGGCGGCGTAAGCTCCAAGAGTATCTGACATCACAAGTCCATGTTATTTGACATTTTATTCGCTAAAATGTCTTGTCACATGGGTTGCCTCTGTAAGTGATCTGATTTGGTCACCAAACTCATCAATATCACCTCCAATTTTATCTTACATTAGAGATAAGGACAAAAAAGGCAACATATAAAAACCCTCAAACAAAGATAGAGGAGGCGTAAGCTCCAAGAGTATCTGACATCACAAGTCCATGTTATTTGACATTTTATTCCCTAAACTGTCTTGTCACATGGGTAAGGGGAGTCCCCTTGTATAAGGGCCTCAAGAAATCCCCAAGATAGCCACGTATGACTAAAGGACCCACCCTTCATTCCAACTAGCACTTGAAACTCAAGAAGCATGGGTATGGAACTTGGAGACATCAATCTAGTTGTTATAGTTCCTCTTTTATCAAAGTCTGACATTTCTACTCACTGTCTAGATCCTCTCATCCTTGAGTTTGGCTTAGCCTTGTCCCATACCCAGAGCGATAGTATTAAACACTCTAATATCAAATTGTTATAGCACGAATTCACTCTAATACTAAATTGATATAGCATAAAATCTCTCTGATAATAAATTGATATGAAGCTCTTGGAGATGTACGTTAGAAACAATCCATGAATAAAACATGTCTACTCTCTATTACAAGAAACATGATAACTTATCCATCCTTTTGATGGTATATGATCTGTATCTTGTGTATTAACAGTTAAGTATTATTGATAGATTAATTTAACACAAGTTTTAGATATTTTCTTAAATCTAGCATTTTTTTTTCATTTTTTAAAATATAGCACGATGCCAACAATTCATATTAAAATCTACCATTCGTTACTTTTTGCCCGTTTACTGTTAAGATTCCACTTTAATTTCTCCTAGTATTTCTGTGATAAAGTTATCTTATGGTATAAGTGATGGAAGTTTTTTATTATGTTTGATAATGCTCCAAAAATGACGCTACAGTAATACTTTTAAAATCTAAATTTTATTTTTTAATATGTTTTCTTTTTTATATTCCTTGTGCATGTCATATTTTCAATTTTTTACAATCGAGATGGTTTAAAATAATTAACTAAAAGTGTAGAAAAGTTAGAAATGTTATCTTGTATATTATTCTTTTATTTCTGGGCATAAATTTTTAAAAATATTGTCGTGACTTGAATAGAAGATATCAAGAAATTTGTATATTTATTCTTTGGAGTTAATTGCTGTTTGGAATATAAAGATCACCAGTTTATATGAGTGATATATTTACACATTATAATTGTTAGAATGTTGCAAATATAGTTAGGGATAATTTGGTATCCTAATTTGTATTTTACCTAAAATACAAATTAGTCCTTAGAATAGAATCTTGATTTATTCCTAGAATAAAGTCCTAATTATTCCTAGAATAAACCCTAACTTTGCATATAAATAAGGCTTACCTCTTGTAATATTTGATTAAGAGATTTCTTTTGTGAAATATTGTCATGGTATCAGAGCCAATTAGGTTTCTCTGATTTTTTTTTCTTTCCTCTTCTTCCTCTGCTGCTGCGCGTGTGAGCCTTCCTCTCCGTGTGCGCGGCGCCGCCAGCCGCGATTCGAGCCTCTCCGTCGGCCGTGATCCCGTTGCTTCGTTCGACCGCGATTGTACCTCCCCCCCCCCTCGCCGACTGCGATCTTGCTCGAGCACGTGCCGACCGCAAGCAAGAAAATAGAGGATCGCGGGGTCGCACTTCATCTTCCCCGGTGGTGCGCCACTATCCTTTGCTTCCCGGCGAGGAGGAGGAGAAGCACAAGTGCGGCCAGCCAAAACGCCGACGGTTGAGGGAGAAAGAAGCCGCTGGCCTGCGATTTTGTAGTAGACGGCGTCTTCTCGAGCGCGCTGGGAGTCGGCGATCAGAATACCATATGACTCGAGTATGTCCTTTGTCTTCGTACAAAAGACCCTTTATCGGATAATGCGAGTCACAACATCCCAATGTTTCTTGCATGGAGAGTTGAGAAACTGACTTACTACACTTACTACAAATGAGATATCCGGACGAGTAACAGTAAGGTAGCTTAGTCTCCCTATTAATCGCCTGAACCGTTCAGGATCTGGAAGAAGCTCTCCTGATTTGGCAGGAGCTTGATGTCACATCCCGGGAAGACCGTCCAAAAAAGTTTGGCAGCATCTCCCCAGTAACTATGACAATTCCCCTGAATACATGCATAGATACACGGCCACAAGCGGCGGGAATAAGGACTACATGTCCAACAATACATCACAACACATATCATAAATGCAACAGAAAGCCTACACGACCACACACTACTATCACATGCACAATAACCAAAATATGTAAATCTGCGTAGCGGAAACTGCATAAATCCGA
>NW_027433598.1:0-3873 GCF_044706935.1 Curcuma longa
TTTGGCTTGATGTGTCCCTTCTTGTTGCGCTCATAACAAGTAACGTTAGGATTAAAATTTGAACTTTGAATTTTACCTCGTAGTGATGTAAACATCTTCTTTACATCCCTCCTTGTGAATCTCCTTGATTTTCCCATCATCTTCTTTGACGTAATGGACGACCTTCTTTGCTGACATCTACTCATCGCTATCCGAAGATTCCCGATCGGACTCGGATGAAGGCTCCTTTTCCTTCTTCTTCTTCTTCTCCTTCTTTTCTACAATCAAAGCTATACCATTCTCTTTGACAGACACATTAGCTTGTTCATGTAATTCAAATAATTCATCTAATTTAATAATTGAAAGATCCCTAGACACTTTATACACATCGACCATCGATGCCCATAGAGTGGTTCTGGGAAAGGCTTGAAGTACGTACCTTACCAAGTCTTAGTTATCTATCTTCTCACTTATTACATGAAGGTCGTTCACAATCTCTTTGAACCGTCCATGCATTTGACTTACAGATTCATTGGGCTTCGTGCTGAAGGTTTGAAGTTGTCCAACCAAGAGATCCCTCTTGGCTTTTCTAGATTCACTTGAACCTTCATTTAGTTCAATGAGATTCTTTCACAGCTCTTTGGCCAAGTTGAATGGTCCAACCTTGCTTAGTTATTCTTTGGAGAGTCCGTATTGCAAGATGGTTGTGGTTTTTGCATTTGCTTGAGCCTTTTTGCATATATCCTTCGTAGATAGAGGAACTCCAAAAGCATCCTTCGATTTTTTGAAGTCCTCTACAACACTAAATCATTTTTCAATATCATTCATTAAGTAGTATTTCATTCTACCTTTCCAATATGTAAAATTATTGCCATCAAAGTAGGGGGTCAGGCGGTGCTATATCCCTCTTGAAATGCCATCTGAATGTTTCGGTTGAATGTGAGTTCTTCCGAAGTCAACCTGCTCTGATACCACTTATTGGGACTAGTGCGTTTGCTAGAGGGGGGTGAATAGTAACCTTTTTGCTCTTGCCTGTAAAATCCTTAGCAGAAGCACAAAAACAAAAGCAAGACAAAATGAAATCAATGCTAACCCATTCGATTTACTTGGTATCCACCTCTATGAGGTGACTGATCCAAGGATCCACACACACAGTGACCGTTCCACTATGAAAACTTACTCTTTGAAGATGGAGAAACCTTTACAAATGATCTCTTCCTCTTACAGAAATAAGTAGTGAAGGTTTAGGGAAGAGTTTTGAGAGTTTACAGAGATTGGAGTTCGTGCCAAGAAGAAAAAGGGTGAACACTTTCGTCTCCAATCTTTAATCTGTGTTTTTATAATTTTCTTGATATTAGTCGATTGACTGAGGGATCAGTCGACTGATGGACTTCAACGGCTCTTGTAGATAGAGTTTAATGTTGGGACCGGTGCATTCGCTAGAGGGGTGAATAGTGATTTTTAAGTTTTCCTACGAAATTGTTAGTGGAAGCAAAAATAAAAGCAAAGAAAGAGAACAATTGCTAACCTGGTTTGTTTACTTGGTATCCACCTCAACGAGGTGACTAGTCCAAGGATCCACATACACAGACGACCATTTCCACTATGAAAAATCCTCCTTTTCGAAGCATGCTTCAAAGGTGGAGAAACCCTCACAAAGACAATCTCTTCCTTTCAAAATAATATAAGTGAAGTATGAGGAAGATCAAAGAAGTTTTACAAATCCAGAGAATTGCAGAGAGATGAGAAAACGAACTCTTTCTTCTTGGGCGTCAAATTCTATTTTTATATTTTTTCGTACATCAGTCGACTGCTCCAAGGGCCAGTCGACTGATGGGCTTCAACGGCTCTTTAATCTACATTTAATCAGCCAGTTGTTTCTCCAACGGTCATCTAGCAGTCGACTGCACCATCACCAGTCGACTGCTCTAGTCGACTGCTCCACTAGACTGATTTTTCTGTAAACTCTGTGTGTGCTTCGATCAACCACCAGCCGACTACACCAACAGTGTCAGTCGACTGATCAAGCTGAAACTCCCCTTTTAGCTTCTTTTTCATCCCTTAGCCCTGACGCAAACCTTCAAATGTCTTCCACAAGCCTCGTGCCCTTCCTTGCACTAGCTTGAGACGTTTCCCTTAGCTTCGTCGTGCTAAGTCTTCCATTGCTAAGAGGCCGCGCCTCCGGGACTTCATCCTTTTTTGCCAAGAACCTCGCCTCTGGGACTTCACAAAATGCCAAGACTTCATTCCTGGACTTTCCTGTTGACTCAAACCACGCAAGTTAGATCACAAACATTATCTAACTTAAACTCATTTTAGCCAAACATTAAAATCTAAATCACTTGGGGCAAGACTGCACCAACAATCTTCCCTTTTTTTATGTTTGACAAAAATTTATTTAAGTTAGGTCTTTAATACAACATGTATAAAATAACAATAACTAATTCCAGTGATAATGAACCAATAGGCACCAATAAGCATAAACAACATGAGCATTAAATAATGAATAGCATTTAGGTCCTAACTCTAAACATTTCTCCCCCTTTTTGACAACCATCAAAAACAAATGAAATCAGGGAGGTATAAATAAATCACAGCCAGAGTGAAGCTTCAAGAAGGAGCCTAAAAGGTCAAGATGACAGATTTTGCACGGACTCCCCCTTAAACCTTACTTTCTCTATGTAAGCAAGCACCAACAATTTAGTTTTGCCACCGAAGTTGTAGATTTTGATCATCCCTATTGACCAATAATATGCTCTTAGAGCATGCATTCATTAGTAATGGTCAAAAGAGATCTAACTGTCAAGAAACAGGTCAAAATAGTGGTAAATAGTAGCATCAGTCTACTGATCACTGACTCAGTCGACTGATGGCTGAAAACTATATTTTTCAGCCCCAACTTCGAAAATGCATAACTAATTCAACTTTCGTCAGAAAATTACGAAATTTGACATCGTAATTACTTAACCCATTTGTGATTAGGAAAAATAATTTCATAAAGTTTCCATCACTAAAATGCTGTTTTGATACTATGTATCAAAAGTTTGAAACTCTAAGGCTATTATGAGCAAGGTATCATGAATGAAGATGAATAGGTCTTTCTACCAGATGATAGGTCTAGGATGTTTAAGAATCAACATAAGATGTTTTTAAATTCTAGGTTTTGAATTTTACTTTGATTTTCATTTCAAAATCCCATGGTCATTTCAAAAGCTCCTCCTTAATCCATAAGCATTCGTTTAACATTACATAATATTAAATAAAGCATAAGAATGACTAAACAACAATAACATACTGAACATGACATAAAAGTAATAATGATTCTTAATATAAGTAGTTTAAGACATCTAGCATCCACAACCAAAAATTAAGTTCCACACAACCATAGTTTTAAAAGTTTTACAACAAATATTAGAAAATCCATCAACAAATCCATAAACAAGACCATCAGCAAATCCATCAAGCTATATCTCATCATCATCAAGTGGTGGAGGAGGTGGAGAAGCCTTATAAGACATGTGCACCCTCTGCATCATGTCGTACATCTGCTGCTGCTGCATATAAGCCTCGTGCTGTCTCTACGCAGCCGACGTCCACTCCTAACGGAGGCCTCGAGTCATTTGTAGGGGGTGCAGCAGCCGCAAGAGGAGGGGCAGCAGCAGGGGCATCCTCATCCTCTTCTGACTCAGAATACTCATCCACAGGTCTTCCCTCAATGTCACATCTCCAAACTATAGCGCCACGATGGTATGTGATCTTTGCCAACTTCAAATGGCGCAAAGCAATCTAATCACAATACTTTGACAAGCGACGAGTGGTGCCTACAGAAACATCTGTAAAATACCGAAACTTTTAAGGGTTAAATTGTAAATAATTTAATCCTAATTGAGTATG
>NW_027433599.1:0-20233 GCF_044706935.1 Curcuma longa
TAATGTCATATTATCTTTCGAGGAATGTGGAAACATAGAAAGAAGCTTGGAAATTTTTAGACATTTTGTTCAAGGGTCTATGCTTTGGCAAGGAATTCCCAGATGGGTGTGCAAAACTTTTAGTTGGCACCATTTATATATGATGTCATGTAATTGTTTTTACATTGTGATCTATTTTTCTCAGACTTGGGTATGAGAATCTAGCGTGGGTGTGGCTCCGACACGGCTGTTTATAAAAAATGTTTACTTGTAACAATGGGGATGTCAGGTATACATGAGAGTGTCCATAGCCAAAATGTCTATATCTGGCGTTGGTATGAAGGGGGTAGATGAATACCAAAGTACTGCAACTTTGTTATCTGATTTTTCTTTCTGAGGATAAACTTGAACTAGGGATGGCAGCAACCTGAGTAACCATATTTTGATCCAAATCTGACCAACTGCCCTGCTGCTTGTTATTTGAACCCTCAACGACCCTAGGTGAATATGATAAATATCCAAAACCATAGCTATCTAACTTAAATGGTTGTCATATGCAAATACCCCTGAGATTAAGCAAATTCAAACCTGCCCAAAATCTGATTTTATCAATCTAATGTTACAAATGTGAACCAGACCAGAACCCAATTATTAGGTACCTGAATTCGGCTTTAGCAGATTGGGTAGGTGCAAGTATCTTACAGAATACTACCCCTGTCCATCCCAACCTTGAACTATTAGTAGCCTGCTTGTTGCATCAGTGCCAACTCTATTTTTTCAGTCTGTAGTCCATCATCATGAATCCACTGGAGCAAGTATTTTTTACTCATTAGTGTCAAATGGGTCAGGTCAAAATACACACTGAATAATTCCTTAAAATTTGCTAGTTAGGTAACATTGTTGGTTATTATATCTGCGAATTTAAATGAGTTAGGGACTATATTTTCTGGAAAATGGATCCAGTGTCTTTTTCATTCTTGAATTTCAGATATAGTTCATTTGAGTTATTTAGTTTGGTAGAAACTTAAGTTTACAATCAACTAGTTGGGTCTTCAGACAGCAATTTCTTTCATGGTGTTTCTTTGCACTGTTTGATTTCTCATGCCTCTCTTGGCTCACTTGACCTGAACTTAGAAAAGCAACTAATTCTGTGTTCATGCAATTTCAATATAATCAGGACGATGAGGCTGCATTACTAGAGGAAGCTCTGGCAATATCCATGAATGTTGGTAAGAACAAGAATGTAGATATAGCTGATACTGACATGCCCGATGCTACAACTGAAGATCCTGAACTGGCTCGTGGTTAGTTTGTTAATCTTGAATTTGCAGAACATCATGCATTGAAATTGTAATTCATGGAGAATTAAAAAGCCAACTACATCTATCTCCTAGCCTCTACAACCAGTTTTTGTCACAAGCTGTAGGATAACCTATGATATGCAATAGCCTGGTTCTTGGCAAGATGCTTTAGGGATCGATGGTTCTTAAACCAATTCACAAATGTAAACTATGACAGGTTAACCTTTATCTTTTGTGGTACTTTCTAAGTGGCTGGAATTGTGCCAGAATCTGTCTGATCATTGTTGTTATCAGGCTGATCTTGGCAATAGATAGTCTACAATTATGAGCATATCAGTTTAACAATTTTTTTGTTACCTCAATTATGTACCATTCCATGCAGCGCTCCAAATGTCTGTTCAGGAAAGTGCAAAAGACCCAGTGTCTCAGTCTGATATGAGCAAAGTGCTTGAGGACCCATCATTTGTTTCATCCATCGTAACCTCAGTAATACTTATTTCCTGCTAGTGCTTTGATCCTTTTGCTATGAGTGCTACTATAACTTAGCTTATTCCCACAGCTTCCTGGAGTTGACCCTAATGATCCTTCTCTCAAAGATTTCTTGGCATCCTTAGAAGGTCGATCAGAGGTAAGTTTTTTTAAGTCTAGAATTTTACAAATCTTTATACAGATATTTACAAAAGAAATTGTTGTGTAACCATTTTAGTATCTGACATTAATGGTAGTAATTAGAAGTGTGGATCTAAAGATAGGGCAAACAATCTGCACTCCACAAATTGAAGAAATATTAAGGCTAAAATTTTGAGGTTTTGTGATGGAAAATTGACTCAGCCTAGGATAAAGTTGGATATTAACCTTATTATTTAATTAACATCTCCAGTTAATATAAAGTAATGTTCTGAATTTATTCTTTAGGCTGGTTTACTATTTAGCTAGTAATCCCTTTCCTGCATTGCAACTTGGTTTTATTTTTATTTTGTATTTATTGGTCAAGAAAGTGAGATCCTGAATGGGGGCTCAGAACTTTATTACAGAACTATGAGTTAACATATGAACAAGTTTCATGGCCACCTTCTAATAAGTAACTTGTTAGCCACACTAAACTTCTCTACAAGAACTCGGTTTTATATTTTTTTTTCTTTTTTGTAGCTCAGATTCACATGATAGTAAAGCTAATTTCTCTCTTTCAGACCCCCAAAAAGGAAACTGACGAGTCCAAAAAAGATGGTGATAAATGAAACATTTTCAAGGTTATGTGAGCATTCTCCTTGGTAAGCTCCAGAATGCAACATAAATATGGAAGCTGCCTCTAGTTCCTATTGATCTAACAAATTTTCATGATTTAGTCATACATTGTTGCTTTAAGACTGGTTTGTGACGTTTTGATGATAATTCCTCGTTTACTTTGGTTGATTTGGCTCCATAAACCAATACAAAATTTCAGCAGTGATCATAATCCATGTGTAATTTCAAGATCTGTTTCCTCTCTCCCCCTTCCCCCTTTTCCATTCACAAGTGCAAACCTGACCTGAAAATAGATTTGGCATCTTCCAAGATGTTTTTCCTTTTCCTACACACTGTCAAAACATTGCAAGTAAAATCCAATGATATTCTTTTCTTCTTTTTAATCAAAGTGTTTGATCTAAATCAAACACTTTCATCAGGCAAATCAAATCCCAAGAAGTTTGTTCTTTTGTTTTGGTGCTGTGCGATTGTGTTGCAGAGCAACATCGTCGCTTCCCCGGCGACGTTGACTACCATCTCAATTTCTTTCCATGAATTTATTTATTCAGTGTACTCGTAGTACATGCATGTATAATGTTGCCGGTAGCTTGCTTATCTCTCGTAAATGGCAGTGCTTAAGTGCATTAATTGGCAGTACTAATCATTATTAACTAAAGTTGCCTTGCGATTTGTGTTTTACTCTTCAATTTTAGCTTGTCGATATGGATGATTTTCACTTCATGGCAGCTTGTTTAAGTTCCTCTCATCCTAAAATGTGAAGCTTTTAAATATGATAATCATGTAAGGTTTAATAATAATAGTGAGAACGTAAAAAAAAAAAAATAAATGGGTAATAATTATTCGAATGAACTTTCAGGAAAACTATTTCAAAAATAAGTAATTCCAAGAGCAATATACAATTTACATAGCAAAGGAGAACAATTATTATCAATGATTATCTTAATCTTCACCTTAAATTCTTTAAACATATATATGGAAAGGAGTTATGAGAGAACTCTCCGAGATGTTCATCAAGGTAAGAAATTTCTCCATCCGATGAGATATTGATCACTCGTTCTTGGGTCGAATCCCTTATCAATCAACCAACCAAGTTCATGCAAGTAGCTTGTCATGACATAACACAACACGACACACAAATCTTCTCATGTCAAAAAAGTTTCATTTCTTAGTTATTACTTTTTAGGCAAGCCAATGATTTCAATATCACAAATGATGGATGATCGATATGATTCAATGATCAAAATCATACTCTTAAATCATTCTGCCGGCGGCTGTGGCTTGTCTTCCCTTCCTCGTGCACTAAACTTCAAAATATAATCCGGTGGACCGAGCGTCAATTTGGTGTCTACTTTCATCGCCTCCTTCCTAAACTTCAATCCGCACGCATTGCACAATGTCTACAACACACACAAATCAACCATGTCATCATCTCAAATACATCAATCAAGCTAATAATCGATCGATCGAAATAACAAAACGAAAATAGGGGGTTGACTCATTAGCAAGCGCACCTTGGGTCCGTCCGGACCGTTTCTCCATAACGGTGTGTCGCTCTGCAGGCAAGCCACACACCTCTTCGAGTTTGGCACCATGGAGTTGGGCATGAGCTTCATGTCCATTCCCATCATCATCTCCGTTGTGGGTAGCCTCCTTCGCCCTCGTCTATCCTAGGCCATTGTGGCCTATATATCGTCGAATTTCCCATGATGTCACCTTCCATCTTATCATTAGCCCATGATAAGATTAAACATTGTCGTCGAATTAATGGAGAAGGGGATGATGGGATGCCTCGTGGAGGAAGCTACTATATTTTGAGCGTAACGCCTTAACCATTTAGTGAGTGAGAACAAGTTCGCATTTACTTGCTAAGTAATAATGGCTATAGTAAGTCAAGAGATCAATGCCTCAGGCCTTATTTTGGTAAAGTAAAGCTTTATTTGGAAATAGTCTATAGATTTTTGTCAATGCATGTTTGAGTTGTATTAACTACATAGGCAAGAAACCCAGTGTATCCCTTACTTAACATTTTCTGTGCTTTTAGAGCCAATAAAAATTTCCCGGTCCTTCTCTTTGGCTCTCCTATAAATTCAAACATACTCTCTGCCTCAGGCTGGAAGACTACTCTTCGCTTACGGCACTCGATAGAAGCACCGTATTTGCTCAGAAAGTCCATACCCATTATAACATCATAATCTCGCATGTCAAGTACTATCAGATCGCAGTAGAGTTCTCTTCTGCGATTCCGATTGGTACGACACGCAACATATGGGTAGATGTCATTATCTCTCCCCGAAGGCAAGGTTGTTAAGAATCTATTATCCAAAACTTGAGGAGGTATGCCTATTCTCTTAGCATATGGCATAGAAATAAACGAATGCGTTGCCTTAGTAAATAATACAGTAGCATACTGACTGTAAATAAATATCTGACCTGTGACAACGGTTGAAGCATTCGCCACATCCTCCTTGGTAAGCGAGAAAACCCTAGCATTTGCCGTAACTAGAGGGGCCTCCAACCTTTCTTGACTTAATTGAGGACCTTCCAGTGCAGCTTGCATATAATGCAATTGTACAGGTGTCTTCTGGTCCTGCACTTGCTGCTGAGGTGATGCTTGGAACTTAGTAGGGCAGGCTCGAGCCTTATGCCCTTCTACTCCGCAGGTAAAACACTTGTTCGTACCTTTGCGACATTCCCCAGAATGCGATTTTCCACATTCTGCGCACGAGGTGTACTTGGGCTTTTTGTTCGATGAACCACCTTTAGAATTGTTCCATCTCTTTTTATCATTGCGGTTCCGACCTCCTGAATTGGATTGGTTCTTGTTCTCAGTCAGCATCATCATTAAAGTATTGATGGTTTGCTGCTGCTCAGTGATCTGACGCTGGAGTTCAGCAACTAGGTGGGTCAGATCAGGCTGGTTTGCGGTCCCATTCGTTCGGTTACCTCTTCTAGCCATAATTTCTAATAATAACAGGCTAGTGTAAGATTCATTATCATTTTCTTTAATTCATATGCATTATAGGTAAGATTTAAATATCTTCCTATATACCTTAGCCCGTTCTAAGGTAACATCATGCTTCCATCCTATATGTTTTATTTTAACATGTCATTATCAATAAAGCATTAAATGCAGTAGCATAAGTTTCTTACTTACTTGGAAGCGGCAGGAAGCAGGCTTGATGTGTGTGTAGTGAGATGACAACTGGCTCTGATACCAATCTGTAACGCCCGCCCTTACGTGGGCCTAGACGGACGCTACAGTTTGCTTTCATTCATTCATACAATTAATCACATACGAAAAACCACAAAACTTCGCAGCGGAAACATAAAACCTATAACATGGCAGTGATTTCATATGTGATAAATAAAAACTTATTATGCATGTATTGTCTAGATATTAAGTTCTAATTAGAAACATCTTAGCATATCATTTTTCAAACCAAACATTCAACATAAAAGCAATCCAGACATTCAGCATGCAAGTATAAAATTCATATTGCCAGGAACTCTGCCAAGTCACCACCACACACATCATTATCAGCCCTTTCCTGCTGCTTCCCATTGCTTAGTGACTTCTATTTGGCTCTGCAACATAAGAAAGAAAACTATAAGCACAAGGCTTAGTAAGCTCCTTTCCTACTCACCAAAAACCAATCGTCACATCAAGCATAACATTTATATCACATAATAAACACATAAGCATGGAAGCACATTAACTTTGCATAAAGCACATAAACATTCTTTCACCTTAACATTTAAATCATATGCATACAAAATGATGAAAATGCCTTTTAAAAATATAATATCATAATAGATCAACATAATCATCATCATCATTGTTTGGGGTCCCCGGCTTGTACCCATTCATTATTTTGCGCGCATCCCTAATAGACCCGGGGTAGCAAATCCCGAACCCACTAGGGAACTAGGTCTTCACCCGTCCTTCGACCTAGGTCTTCACCCGTACTTCAACCTAGGGCGTATTGGAGCCCATCCCTTGGACCACCTTCACTTACGTACTTCAGGGTCCGGTACAAGCCATGCATTAAAGTAAAATAATGTACATGCTTTCTTTTCATTTTCATCATGAATGTTCCCATTTTTCATCATAGCATGGTGAACATTCAAGCATCATTTTCATTTCATTTCATGTAGCATGATACATCATAACATAATCTCATTATATAGCCTTGGCATGAGATAAATCATAACATCATGGATAACATCATCGAAACCCCTATTCAACCAAAACCCTAATTCTCATGAGGTTGGTCAAAACTTATAGGTTTCCATTACCATGTCATATAAACTCATTCCATTTAAAATCTACACATGTTTAGATACAACTAACCATGGTTAAACATACTTGAAACCTTAACCCAACTAAACCCTAATTTCCCTAGGGTTAGCCGAATCTTCATAGGGTTTCTTAGGCTCTTAGCCTAAACCATAAACTTTCATACATCATATCATCATAAGACATCCTTAACTAGGGTTTGCAACCATGGTTGAGTTTGAAACACCATTCTTCCTTCCTTATCCTAGTGTGGCCGAAACTTACATATAGGCAACCCTAGGTTAAAATTTAACCATATGAACTTTAATCCAACATAACCCATCACATGCAACCCTAGTTAAGTTCATAGCATCAATCAAGCCCTAACCTTCATGTTGGCCGAAACCTCAAGGGCATAAAACATGAGTTACAACTAATCAATTGAACCCTAAAACATGGTAAACCATCACCTAGCATTTGATATCATTGGTTAGGTTTAAACATCATTTAAACCCTAAAACCATACTTTGGCCGAAACTTTTAAAACATGCATGCATAGGTTTCATTTAACCACATGCAACTCTACACCATCGTAAGAAATCATTTCATATCATTTTCGTAAGTATAGCTAGGTTAAAATATAACCTAAAGCCCTAATTCTTTACTTTTGGCCGAACCCTTTAGAATATAGAATCCTAGGTTTGTTAAACACATGGATACCTAAACCATCATAAAACATCATGATATATCATTTATAACCATAGCTAGGTTAAAACATAACCTAAAGCTTTAACTCTTTGGTTTGGCCGAATACCCTCCAACATAAACCCTAGGTTTTCAACCTCATGCATCCTTGAATCATCATAAGAAAACATTTCATATCATTTGCAAACATAGCTTAGTCAAAACATAGCTTGAAACCTTAAAAACCTACCATGGCCGAAACTTTAAAAACATGTAACATGAGTTAGGTTTAACTTCATAAACTCTAAATCAATATAAAAGTTCATTAAACATATATTAAGCCATAACTAGATTAAAACAAAACCTTAAGATCCTAGGTTTTTCATTTGGCCGAAAACTTAACATCATGGAAACCTTTGGTTAACTTTAAATCCAACCACAAGAAACCCTAGATCATGGTAGGAAAACATCACATAGCATATAAGTTCATAGATTAGGTGTAAAAGCCATCATCTAAACCTAATCATGCATTTGGCCGAAACATCAAGAAAGGGGTTTCTTCATGCTCTTACAACAACAACACATAAACATTAGAAATTCCATGAAAACAACAACATAGAACAATTATGTTGCAAGGTGAAGGGAAACTTACCTAGATCCAAACAAATTTTTACCCTAGAGAAGATAATGTTTCTTCTTCTTCCCTTGAAAGCCCCCTTTTGTTCCTCCTTGTTTCCTCTTGAACCCTAAGCTTTCCCTAATCCCTTGTGAGCCTTGTTGAGGGAAAAGCTCTCGGCCAAAGTAGAAAAGAGAGAGGGAAGGGAGAGGCTTCGGTGAGGAATGAAAGGAAAAGTGGGTTTTGGTGAGGGAGAGGGATATATAAAGGGAGTGGAGAGGAGAGTTACAACACAATTTGGCAACTTCCCCCTTAAATTCCCATTAACTCTTGTAGTAAAAGTAACCAAGTGTCTCTTTACTTGCTAAGTGCCTCTTCATGAACCCTTAGCCTTAAATAGAATTTTCCCTTCCATTTTCATAGCAAATACTTGCTAGAACTTGTGGCTAATTCATGCTTTATCTAGGCTTGTCACTTCCATGAGGTCCAAGGTTCAATCCTTGGTACCTCCATTCTTTTTTTTTATTTTTAGGCAAAGCCCACATAAGAGAAGCCCATTACATGTTATTCATTTCATTAAGCCCATTTTTATTTCTTTTGTCATTGGCTAGGCCCACCTAAGGGTTAAGCCCATTATGAAACATTAAACTCATAGAGCCCATTAGGATAAATCCTACTAATGGTCTATTTAGGGTAGGAGCCTATTTAATATTAAGACACATTTAGTATTTCTACTAAATTTCCCTCTAAGCTATCATTCATTAATATCAAAGAATTATTGAAGGAAAATTACGGGTGTTACAGAATATATCGTCGCATATGTTATCTAACATAGGACTAAAAGTCATCACCGGTGGAAGACATGATAAACACTGATTGCGGCCTCCACGCTACCACAATAATATGTGGGCGGTCAAGTGCTCTGAACCGAGGGCTACATCACACCACCACTACTCAAGTGTACGTCTTTGGAGAAGGTACGCCGAACATGTCATTGCAGGAAACCTGAACCAGAAAACGTTTGCAAATAAGATACCAACAGGGGCGGAACCAGGATTTTTGCCGAGGGGGGGCCATTTTTTAACATCGTATTGTCACACTAATAAAATAAATTTTAAATTAACTAAGAAATAAGTTACCGCAATCTAAGTTGCGCTCTTCACTTTTTCACAACTAACTCTTGAGACTGCCGATCCATATTCATGTCTATATGCTGCAATGAATTCATCAAATCATGACATTTACCAACAGCCACCCTGTGCAAAAAGTTAGGTGTCTTTCCCACATGAGACAAAAAACACAATCAGTTCTAGCATTTATTTTTTTCCAAGACTTGAATCCATCGACAACAAATGTATTTGTCGAATCTAGGTCGTAAAAAAAGAAGCACGGAAGACAAAATGCTGCAGTTTCTATAGGAAAATATTCTAGCCAATCCTTAAATGATTCATACCAAGAAGTTAAAAACTTTCTATCTTTACCCTTTTCTGCATAAAGGTGGATCCGCCACCTTAGCGGCCCCACACGGTCGGTCCCACAACCATCTGTGAGGAGGTAAATCGAGAAACTGCAGTTGGTCATGACGCAGGAGGGTATTGCCTGGCTTCGCCAGGATTCGAACCCTTGCCCTCTTCTGCAAGTCTGCTACGTCGTAACCAACTCAGCTATGCCCCGGGGGCATCTTTACCCTTGAATACAAGAGGAGTAACTTGATAAGGACCAGCTCTCAAATATAATCGTCAAATTTCATCTCTTTTTTCCACTGGATATTTCCATATCATTTGACGTTTATCAGGATCTCTTTCAATTTGAGAATCATCAAGTGATGCATTATCTATCCCCGGACACTTCTTTCGAGGAGAATCAGATTGATTAACTTGACCATCTTGATTATTTAACAGTTCACCACTTTTATCAGGTATCATCGGATTACCATCAACATGTGTAGAAGAATTAAATGTCCCTGTCTTCTACCTCTTTATTTTTAAATGCAACTCAGACCTAAATTTCGCCCCATGCAGACTCTGCCTCTGTGAATTCTCCCTCATTTGCTGAAGCAAGCGAGGGGATCTTAAGCAACGAGTTGGATCGATTGCTTGATTCGATCTCTGTAGTGGACTGCTTGTTCGTTTCCGTTTAAATCGACTTCTCTGTTAGCTGTAGATTTTACTTTGTTTTATCAATACACAACGATAGAAGCAAGAGGTAAAAGGGTGTCTTTTTGGCCGGTCGGATCCAGAGGAGAGCAATAATGTTGAGTCTGAGGTTCCCCAGGCCAAAGAGGTCTCCATGGGAGCTGCTCCGATATGCTCTCTTCTCTTGCGCTCTCGCTCTAATCTCTCAATTCGCCCTCGCATGCCAGGGGGGCGACCACCCCCAGGCGCCCCCCTTGTAGCTCCGCCCATGGATACCAATGAATCTATTTAATCGCCAGCGAAAGAACAGGGTTATAATTTAGTCGATATGTCAATTGAACTTCCACATTTCACCATCAGATAGATACCGAGTCTTTAAAGTTTTATTCAGTCTCACATAGTGATTTATAGCAAAGGTTGTGGCTTTCTGCCAAAAACAGATCCATGGTTCGATCACTGTGTTGAATTAGATTGGCTGTTCGAATGGCTCGAACTGTGAACTGGATTCAACTGGACCGTTAAATTTATCACCTTTCACCCGTCGAAACAGAATTATAGAGGATGATTATTTCCATTACATATTTATATAATTAAGTTGTTTTCAAGTATTGAGAAATGTGTGATTTAAAGCAGATGAAGCTTCTGCTTCTCATATCACTCTTGCAATTGTAGTCTTAAACTCATTAGCTCTCGTGGTTATTTTCACTGCAATTTTCTATGATTGTGTTTTACCCTTCAAGCCTTTAAAAAACAGATGAAATGTCTTAAATTTGCTATCAACTATGATTATTTTCACTGTATGTTTCTACAATCATATTCTGATGATATATTTCACTTAAAGCAGATGAAAGGTTTCCTTCTGATATTGCATTATGATATTATTTTCACCGCACATTTCTATGATGACATTGTGCCTTCCAAGGGTTTGAGAATGTCTGGCATTTAAAACAATGAAAGTTTAGTTTAAAATTTCTACCTATTGTGATTATTTTTACTGAATATTTCTATGATGACATTGTGTCCTCCAAATGTTTGAGACTGTTTGTCTCAAAGCAGATGAAATGATGAAGCTTTTCCTTCTGATATCATTCTTGCAAGTGGGGTTTGAGTATCTTTTTTATGTTCTTTTTTTCCTGGTTTTGATCAGATCAAGACAAGATTGCTGATTTTATAATGAAGCTGATGGACATAGATAGTGAGCATCTTGGCATTCCAGACGCTGAGTACCAAGCCATTGTGCGAATGCCTTCAGGAGAATTTGCAAGGATTTGCAAAGATCTGAGCAGCATAGGAGATCTGAGCAGCTTAGGATTTGCAAAGATCTTCATTGAATCTGTTGTAATTCTTTGCTCTTCTGCTGATTTATTGTGGTTCCAAACGTGGCAGTGATTATTTCAGTGACTAAGGAAGGAGTCAAGTTTTCTACTGCAGGAGATATAGGAACTGCTAACATTGTTTGCAGACAAAACAAGACTGTAGATAAGGAGATATAGGAACTGCTAATATTGTCTAAGGATCTTCATTGAATCTGTTGTAATTCTTTGCTCTTCTGCTGATTTGTCTAAGGATCAATTACAAAATAAGACTGAAGTAACGCTGGCGGATCCAGTGGCTACGGATCTAAGGCGGCATCAACGGCGGCGGCGGGCAGCTGCAGCAGCAGGGATGGCAGCTGCAACGTAGGCGGCGACAGCGGCACCGCCGGCGGCGGTGGCGGCAGCAGCAGCAGCAGGGGTACCAATAGCGACGGCGCAGGCGACGGCGGAATTAATGACATTTCCAGCGGCTGCAGAGGCGGCGGCGGCGGCAGCAGCAGCAGGGGTACCAACAGCGGTGGCGCAGGCGATGGCAGAATTAATGACATTTCCAGCGGCGGCGGAGGCGGCTGCTTCGACGACAGCAGTGGCAGATGCCGCAGCGGCGGCGGCATCGCCGGCTAAGATGGCAGTATATACGTCGGAGATGTCAGCCATATCTGAATGAGAAAGGAAATGCAATCAAATATGATTTTTATTAACATAGGAGAGTTTGGTATGCAATCACGACACAATCAAAACCAAATGAAATAAGTAATGGAAAAACTGACATACTCACTAAAGTTTCATTTATGTAATATATATATATAGGTGAGAGATATGAGGAAGTTGAGACTATTCTGGTCGAGCAAATTGGAGCCAGGTATAGACATACATTTATATAATTTTATCTTGAAATGTGTGCTCACTATGCATACATGTTTATAAACATTTTTTGCATACCACATCAAATGAGATAAATCTGAATCCAAATGAGAATGATAGAATTTCTATATGAATTTGAATTCCTAATCTTGCTTACCAACAGCACTGAAGATCAGCACGGCTGACAAGCTAAATAAATTATTCCATCGTAGATCATTTTTTTATTTATAATATAAATCAAATATGACAGGAAAAAAACTAAAACTAACATAAACACAGGAAATCTTGAATAGTTGTCTTGAACAACAAACAGAAATAGGACTACAATAGTGATAGAAGTATGTGATGTCTTTGGGGAATGATAATTCTATTTCTACATCAAAATATATCAGCTCAGACATCATTCACCCAGAAATCAAATTGATATCCCATCGCAAAAGAGCAGAAATGATTCGATCGGATGCAGAGGTAGTTGAGAGAATTTTGATGGTTTGAATGTGATCAACAAACTTATGATTTCTTTCATTGATGTACATTTATTATGATCGTCATCAACACAACTTAACACAAGTTGAATTGAAAGGGAGCGGCTTCCATTGAACACTCTCCGTCGAGACCTCAGGTCTATCAAGTTTGAAGACCCAAGGCTCGACAAGGAATGCCCATTGAAAGGCGCTTGTCAATTCACCTTCAATTGTTCAATGATGATCTTAATACACAACCATCAATGAAAGAAGCTGTAAAATTTGTTGAGCAAATTCAAACCATCAAAATGCCCTCAACTACCTCAGTTCTTGGTCGAATCATTTTTTATCCTTGTGATCCTTTGTTATGCAATATCGACTTGATTTTTAGATGGATGGTGTCTGAAACAACATATTTCGATATAGAAACAGAATTACCATACCTCAAATTCAAGACATCACGTTAGGAGAGGAAGTTACATCTACATCTGTGTTTATTTTTTGGGGCATCAACTTTTGCATAATCATGTACAAGTGGACCACATGCCGAACCAAGAGAATTTCCAGCAATGTGACTCCAAATGCATACACATCAATCTTTTCACTTACCTTGCTTGAAAATGGAAAAGAAGAAGAAAACATGAAATAAATAATGCATCAAGTAGTCCAACATCGGAAAAGCTTAATCATTTGTTGTTAGTTTGGTTGTCTACGAGTAGATGATCATTGATCTTAGCACAGGATACTATGCAACTATCTTAACCTGCGTTGACTTTTGTAGTGAAATCTACAAAGAGGGCCATGCCTTGAAAACAC
Source organism: Curcuma longa (assembly GCF_044706935.1). Classification (NCBI taxonomy): domain Eukaryota; kingdom Viridiplantae; phylum Streptophyta; class Magnoliopsida; order Zingiberales; family Zingiberaceae; genus Curcuma; species Curcuma longa. The sequence continues at coordinate 13,697 of NW_027433599.1, forward strand.
TTCAGAGAATTTTTTTTTTCTTAACTAACACCTAGACGCCATTCATTTGATGAGAAAGAAAGCTTTTCAAAATAGTAGAAAGAAAAATAATGACTAGAGTGAGAGTCTATTGAAAAGAGGATTCTACCTTCTTTCTCTCTTACAAACCCATGCACGGAATTTTCATTTACATGGCTCCTAAGTGCAAAAAGAAAGACCTTTCTTTTTCAATAACCTTCCTCGTGTATGTATAAAATGAAATTCATCTGATTTTTAAACAAATTATTAACCCTTAACCTTTTTAAATCATGAAGGATTGAGAAATAGAACAATCTGATTTGATTCGTTCCTCATCTTAGGGTGGTGATCCATTAAGGTCAACAAGATCCATTCCTATCTAGTTAGGGCAGAATTTAGGCATGACAGGATTTTGAAAGGGCCACATCTTCGCAGTTAGGTACGAATAAAATGTTCCTACAGGTCCAAATTGTCATATAAATATACCAAGATGTAGCTATCTTTTTTATGTATATGGTTCAAGCTGTACCCTTTTTTCCATTGCTTGTGCAATTTGACAACCAATTCATAATACAAAATGGTCATTATTATTTAGGCGGAATGAGATCAACATAATGATTCTTACCATGTCAATCTATACTCAGGAGCAATATAACAGGTGGTGCCCCATACACCATATTTACAGGTAGAATATGTTGGGAAGTCCATTGCCGATTCAAAGTCTGCAAGCTTTGAATTGAAGTCCTAAAGTTTCACATCCCATTTCCTAAGAGATAAGGCTACCGGTGTATATACCGAGTCAAGCAAGATGTTAGCACATTCCGATGTATATACCCTTTTTGTGTTAGCACTCTGATCTCAACCAAAAAACCAGAACTTGACTCTTCTAAAGCCATGTCTTTTCAAAGAATATGTTGAGCAATGCGCAACAAAAGAGAGAACGGGATGATGAATGTTATCTTAATTGGCATTTGAAAACATACAATCTAATTTGCATGGTTTATATGAATACAAAGTCCTCATAAAAAAAAAATCAGACTTGACATTTAAAATACCAACAGTTTCAGATAAAATCAAAATAAGGTAAAAGGGAAAAGCAGGGAAATAGAAGGAAATGCAAAACTCTACAAGCAGGCGTGCAAACCACAAACGTAGAAAAGGGAAGGAAAACACAATACAGGAACTGAGGAAGCAAATTCGGACTTTCTTCATCATCGCGCTATTTATCGTGAATTTTCTAAATGGAGGGTTGGAATTAGGGTACTTTGGGGTTTTGTTTTTGGGATTTAGGGTTGACTGGCAGCAGGAAGGCGAGCTGTTTAGGTGGGTTTGAATTCGGCGTCGACGATCCATCTGCACAGACGAAGAGAAATTGGGTTCTTGCTTGGTTTTCTTGGCTTATAATTAGGATCCCGAAGACATGAAGTCAAGAACCGGTGGATTCTCTTGCATTGGCTTGGTTTTGGCATTCGTTTACGAGAAAGGAATCACATCGAGCAATCAGACTTCGCCCTAAAACCGAAATAGAAGCAAAGGAAGCAAAAAATCTCACCTCAAACAGAAGCTTGGAGAATGGAGATCAGGGACTTCCGGACTGGTGGGATTCGAGCTTGGAGATCAGGGATTGCAGGACTTCCGGTCTCTCGGAAGAGCTTTTCTGCAGGCGAGATCGCAGGTGAGGGAGGCGGCGGATGAGGTAGAGCTAGGGTTTTATGAGAGAGAGAGAGAGAGAACTGAGAAGGGCTTTTGTTTCATTGGATCGGTTGGGCTTTCGAACCATCTCAGCCGTTGCATCGGAGAGCAGGAGATCGACCGTTTAATTTCGCGCCCTTCGACTTTGAAACTTTGACTTATTTTAAATTTTTTTATTGATTTTTTTTTTCAGCCAACTCAAGTTCATCACGAATCGATCTGTCTAAACCCGCAATTAGCATCGACTCATCCATTTAGACTCGTCAGATGATAAATTAATAAAAATAAAATATGAATTTATTTAAATTATTTGACAGGAGATCATTATATTCATATTTTTTGAGAAATGATACACTACATGAAAACGCAATATGAAAACGTAACATGATACACTATAGACCTGGGTCCCACATCCATGTAGTGTAGTGTATCATGCTGCATTTTCATATACGTTTTCATTTCTCATTCTTCATTTTTTTTTTGTCACGACTGGCTTGGTGAAAATTGTGGTATCCTTTAAGTTTGTTTGCTTACAAGTTTATGATAGTAGATTCATCATTCATGGTCGCAACAAGTTCTACTGATCAAGATCATTTCAAACACAATATTAATCAATCTACAACTCGCACAACAATATAAGAAATTAAGATCATATTTCCATTGAATGTGCCAAAATCATGAAGAAAACCAGTGTGTGCATTTCTAAATCTTATACACATGAACGGACATGAATAAGGGAGCAATTACATTTGCACAGATCATATTCATACCAACTTAGGAATGCAACTTGAGCTGAAAGTTTACTGATGTCCATCAGGGTTCCTGTTCCAGGATAAATATGAAGGATCTCCAAGTGTCCTGGAAGAACATAAGGCGCGTTAACATCTACGACTCGACAGGTTTATCACTTTCAATTCAAACCTTTGCGAACTTAAATTTTTGCCCATTGACAAAACTTACCGGGGTTTGAGCAGATAAAGAACTATGAAGGCCAGCGCAAGAAATAGGCAAAGGCTGCCAACTGTGAGATAGGCAACACCAAGAAAATCATTCTTCCCGCCTATCCAGGAGGTAGTCGAAAGCACCAACTTTTTCTCCCCGTCGAAGCTATAGGTGTTATAGTTGTTCTCTATTGTCACTGAGATTTGCTCGTTAGCTGCAAGATCTGTCTCGATTCTCCCATATAGTTTTCTGAATTGTGGGAGGGCAGCTGTTCTCATCCAAACAATGAGATCTTCTTGCTCACTCAACTGCGAGTTTCATTACAACTATCACAATCACATTGAATAAAACAAAAGAAAAGGAAATCGAGGAAAGAATATAGCACTTACGGGTATGCTTTCGTTGAGCTTGGCACCTCCTATGAGGGCTCCCTGCTGGAAGTTCTTGGGATAAACATCACTTCCAAATTTGTTATTTTTGTCACTTGGCCAGGCTATGTTTTTCTTGTTCACCTCAATGACTTTGTTTTGTATTGCAAATGAGTATGTGTCATTGAATAAGCTCCAAGCAATGAGGCCACAAGGAACAATGGGAGACCCATTGGCAGTTGTGGCTTCCGGTGCGCAATTAGTAGTTTCTTGTTCATATGCCTTACTTCTTAGTTGCTTATCGTTTCGGCTTTTAACATACCTATATCACATTTGAATAAGCAATAAGGAAGAAAAATCAGAGACTGCAGTGTAGGTTGAAGAGAGATTCTGAAGTGCTGCAACGTTCTATTCATGCTAGAATATAGACTTTAGGCATATGCAACATATAAATCAAAAGTGAGAGTACGAGATGAATAGCTAATATGATCGCATATAAACTATGAGTTCAATGAATTTCAGCAACTATTTTTTAAAGTGATTGGCAGATAGATAACTGATTAGAGATCATGCTTATGAAAATAAACAAAATTCGTTTCACATACAACAACCTTAATGATGCTAAATTTGAAAATGGAGATGATAACATGGAAAATATAAGCCAATACAAGTATAAATATGTATCGACACAATTAGGTTGGAATGCTTGATACATTAGGGGGTAGATCGATAGTTAATTAGAAGTTGCAGATATTTACAAATCAAGGGGAAAAAAAGACAGGAGCAATTAGTCAAAATGCATCCTTGGTCCAAATCATGGACCCCTTTAATTAATCAAAATACGCACAGATTAGTCAATACAATGTTGCAGAAAATTCCAATAAATAGAAGTATTAACCTGCGGTGGTTCTGATAGAAGTTGTCAAGCTCATAGTAAATATAAACAGGAGCCTTCATGTTTTTGGGCACCTGAAATATGAATTATTGCTCAATTGATACAAGTTCTTGCACAAAAAAAAAGGAGAATAAGACTAAATTATATCACAAACCGATCCACTTACAGTCAAAGTAGTTAAGCAAGTTTTGTCAGTCTCACTGCTTTGGATGAATGCAAGTTTGTCATTCTGTGACTGCTGCGGAATGCATTCTGTGTCATATCTATACACAATTTCAACCACCTACATCTCAAACAAGCATGATTAACAACAATTCTTTGAGGTCAGAAGTATAATAGACAAGAAAAATTACAATATCTGATGCAGACAAAGAAGCCAGTCCAATTGGGATGAAGAGAATTCCAATGAGAGAAAATGTTGATATTACCTGAAAGAAGAAAAGAGAAAATCTAGATATTCAAAAGCACTTCTCTACCTTTCATTTAAATTTTGTGAAATCAGCATGCTTACTTACAATGGTTGGAGTTAATAAAGGTTTGCAAGCAGGAAGCTCTTGTTGTGTAAATCTTGAATCTAGAATTCGGAAAACATTCAACGTTAATCAAACATGAAGAGAAGGTATGAAAGGAATGGCTAGTTTCAACATCTACGAGCTTAAAATGAACAAATGTGACTAATGTGATTCAACTATATATATATAGACATAACTTCCCAAATCATGGCAAAAAACAGGAGGAGGATTCAAATAACTAAATGAGTTGCTTTATAATGCTAAATAAATCAACAGTGAACTTTCATTTCAATTTGTAAAACATTCTACTCATCATAGTAAATGTGCATGGAAAATAATTGCTAACTTTTCAGGCATGATAAAGCACTTTAGCTTGAACATTTTCACACAAAAACACTTTAACATCAATCCAATGCCAAACCACTAGAAAATTTTTCTTACTTGGCGCCAAAGAAATCGTCCCATACCACATCAAATAACTAAAGATTAATGTCCCACGGCATAAAAAAAACAATAATTTTAACTTCTGAATCAATTTTGTCTATTGAGAAAGAGATCATCTAAGATGGAGTAGGATGAATTAACTACAGAAAGTAACAGACTGAAACAGAACAGCATAATTACCCAAGTGAAAATACATAAGCAACGATAATAACCCAAGTGAAAATGAAACATCTTCCTAAACCTCGATACATTGTTTTATACCATCAAAATTATCGCACAATCCAATATCATTGTGGACGACATCTAATCCAATCAACCTACAGAAACAAACAAGGATTACATCAACAAAAGACGTACATTTGGGTTTCTTGGACTTCTTCCTTCGCTCTACCACGCCGGCGTCGCCTTCCGGCGCGGGATCCGCCTTAGGACTCATGCGTATTAGGAGATCGAGATGGAGAACAATAGGAGATCGAGGAGGATGGTGAAGAAGGAAGGCATCCAAAGAGGCACCCGAAACCGCAGGAACTCGAGCGGACCAAATCCTCCCGAGGAGAGGAGAGAGAGAGAGAGAGAGGAGAGAGAGAGCCTTTCGATTTGGGCAAATCCGGAATTTAGATATAAGTTAACGATTTTTAATGGGATTAATTTTATTTTGACCCCTAAATTAAGGTTAATGTCAGGAATTATAACTTAGAAGGGCATAATTGTAAAGTAAAGGATCCCTGAGTTGATTCACTTATTTGAATTTGGGTATAATTTAGATGATAATAGTTGAATAATTCTTTTACTGAATATATTTAGTGTAGTATAATATTGAATAATCATATATTTAAGGGGTTTATTCATTCAATTTTATTTGACATAATTCACTCTACTATCAAATTTGAGCTATCTTATATAGTATATAAATTTTTATAAATTAAATATTTTTATATTTGATTATAAAATAAATTAAAATTTTGTTATTTCTTTTTCAACTTTTATAACTCATGGGATAGTAAAATCAAGCATAACATTGTTGGTGGATAAACACGTGTCATGTTGGCAAACAATGAGCATTATTGACACGTATATTGAATTGATCATATATATGACTCAAAATTAATTCATAAATAAGAAGTTTTATAATTAAAATGTAAAAGTTATTAAAATAAATTTGACCAATTGATACAATTCTAAAAAAAAATGAATAAAATGAAAGTTTAGCTAAGTCTTATTTTTAAGTTACAATTACATCAAGTATATAAGAAAATATTACAAGTTTTAATGAAGATTTAAAAGGAACAAAATTAGAAATACAATAGATATAAAAATATTTTATTCGTTTAAAAATAACATGTTGAGATGGCCGAGTTGGTCTAAGGCGCCAGATTAAGGTTCTGGTCCGAAAGGGCGTGGGTTCAAATCCCACTCTCAACATTTATTTATTTATTTTTTTGAGATAAATAAATATATTATATTATATATAAACATCTTAGAACCAATGTGGTCCCGTAGCTCAGTTGGTTAGAGCGTTGGTCTTATGAGCCGAAGGTCGCGGGTTCGAGCCCCGCCGGGACCATCTTTTTTATTTTACTTTCAATGCTCAGGTCACCTAGTCTCTCCTCTTCTCTCTGTGTAAGATCTCGGGTTCGCTGCTCCTAATATTTGGTTGTTTTTTTTTAAAAAGTTATTAAATAATGGG
>NW_027433600.1:0-24408 GCF_044706935.1 Curcuma longa
AGACCCGACCACGGGCCGGGTCCAGCCCGGACCCGGCCCGAACCCGGTTAGCCGGGCCAAACCGTAACCGGCCCGGCAGGATGCCGGGCCGATTAAGGTTCAAGGCTGCTTGAACCGGCGGTTCAGCCGGTTAACCGGCGGTTTGAACCGCCGGTTCAAGGTTTTAATTTTTTTTTTTTTGGGGTAGCCGTTGGAACCGGCGGTTCCAACGGCTCCGAACCGCCGGTTAAGGCTTTTTTCTTTTTTTTTTTTGATTTTTTTTTCAACGGATGAGATCATTTGACCGTTTTTTGATCAATGGCTATAATTTAGTGTCCGTTATGATCCAAATTCTATAAATAGGGAGCTCATTTCATCATTTTTCACACACTTCTCTACTCTCTAACTCTCATTCTCAACTTCGTAAGTTCGCGTTCTTTCGTTTCCGAGCTCCGACTCCATCTTTCGACTACAATGGAAGGAGGCCGCGGTGGAAGTTCTTCACATCGATCTCGGAGGGGGAAAGAAATAGCGCACGAGGATCCCATCATCCAATCCACCGACGATAAGATCGAGGCCGCCCAACACCTTCCGACGCCCGAAACACAAGGAAGTAATGATGCAATTACTTCTAAGGTTCGGGAACCTCCTCCTCTTAAATCTACTATTTTTACAAAACATTTTAAGAAAGTCACTCTTCCATCGGGAGAAATGCGTGCAAAATGCAAGCATTGTAATGCTTCCTACAAATTCCAAGCCGGCGGCGGCTATGGGTCGTTAAAACGACATGTAGAAACGAAGCACCCGACAGAATATGGACTTGACTTATCTCAAACACAATTATCTAGATTTTCTACCGGTAGTAGTACTGATTCTGGTTTATTTTTATATTCTGATAATAAATTAAGAGAATCATTAGCTAAATTTGTTTCCGTAGAACATTTGTCTTTTAGTTTTGGATCTAAATGCACATTTGAAGATTTTTGTAAAGAATCTCTTAATCCTAGTGCTAAACGTGTTCCTAGGACTACACTTACCCGTACAATTAAAAAATTAGTAAAACAAGGAAAAAAGAATTTAATTGATGAATTTAGTAAATTAAATAATAAAGTTTCTTTATGTGCCAATATTTGGAGCGATCATTGGCAAACTTATTCCTATATGGGTGTGACTTGCCATTGGATTGATAGCTCTTGGATCCTCCAAAAACGGTTGATAGCTTATAGAGTTTTTGATGAATCACATACTGCTCATAACATTGCACAATTATTATGTTTAATTTTAGAAGAATATGGATTAACTCATAAATTTTTTCAATATCATTAGATAATGCTAGTTCTAATACCGCTTCTATAGATGAATTAAAATTTGTTTGTCAACCTGTTATTGACGGTTTATTTTTTCATATTCGTTGTGTTTGTCATGTTTTAAATTTATGTGTTCAAGATGGATTAAGACTTTTAGAAAATTATATTAAACCAATTAGAATTGCAATTTCTTATTTATGGTCCCATCCATCTATGATGAAACAATGGGGTTGATTTTGTAGAGCTAATGGAATGAGACCTAAAAAATTTCCACGTGATGTACCAACACGTTGGAATTCTACATATTAATTATTACAAGATTCATTTCAATATAAAGATTTATTATGTTTATTTTTTGCAGAAAATAGTAATACTAATATATATTTATTTTCACAACAATGGAATATTTGTAGTAGTATTTGTGAAATTTTAAAAGTTTTTAATGATGCAACCGAACAACTTTCCGGTGTTTATTATCCTACTGCTCATTTAGTTTTAGTGAATTTTTGTAGTATAGTATTAATTTTAAATGAACATATTAATAATGAAGTTTTAACTTCTTGTATAGTAGCTATGAAAACAAAATGGAAAAAATATTTTTATTTAATTCCTGAAATTTATTTAGTTGCATTTGCTTTAGATCCTAGATTTAAATTAGAAGTTTTACAAGAAATGCTAACTTTATATTATGACGCTTTAATTCCTGTTAAAGATTCTTCTTCTCCTAATCCCGCTAATATTATATATATTATTAGAAATTATTTATCTGATATTTATAATCAATATTATGTTAAATATGGAACACAAACTAATATTTCTGAAACACAACAACAAACTACTAATGTTAATTTAAAACTTTCAAAAGAACAACTTTTATTAAAAGAACGGACGAAACGTCCACGAGGATCCTCAAGTTCCACACAGGAACTTGAGAATTATTTTACCACTTCTTTTGATTTTAATGAAGCAGACAGCGAAGATTTCGATATTTTGAAGTGGTGGTCACAGAAGGCTTCAGGTTTTCCCGTTCTCTCGGTAATTGCAAAAGAAATTTTAGCATGTCCAGTGTCAACTGTTGCTGTGGAGCAGACATTCAGTGTCAGCGGCAACATATTAGACGAACAACGATCAACTATGTCTACCGACTCATTGGAAGCCCAAGCACTACTCGACGATTGGACCAGAGCCGAGAAGAGAATCCAAGGAATGCAACTTTCAAAAGACTAAGCCGAAGAATTTGATACGGAAGGAACGAATACGACGGGAGGAATGGGAGGAAATGGAAGTGAGTGAATGAGTGATGTAAAAGGGTAAAAATGTAAAAGAACTACGTGGGCTTTGATTCCCCTATACCCTAAGGGGATACGTAGACAACTTAATAAGTGCAAGCCCTTTTTTCAATAAATTTTAAATTTTAAATTTAATAAATTTTAAATTTTAATTTTTTTAATATAATAATCTCGAACCGTCACGAACCGTGGCGAACCGTGAACCGAACCGTGAACCGTAACCGTCTTGGGCGGTTAAGGTTAAGGGTCGACCTGCCATGAACCGTCGAATCGGCGGTTCCGAACCGTCGAACCGTCGGTTCCGAACCGTGGTCGGGTCTAGATGGTTGGACGACTCTTTAACACTCCAAACGTAGGATTTGCCTACGAGATACAAGGAGTGATTGATTACCTAACGAGTCATGGAGTCCATGCCTTGCCAGAACGAAGGTACTCAACAACAGCATTACAGGGGCTCGATTGGGTAATCAGGCCTACCCAAGTAGAAATCCTCATGCAACCCACTAAAGTAAATTCAAGAAGCTAATTAAATGGAAGCATAGCTCAAAGCTTCCAAAATTATATTGCTACACATACTTCAAGACCACCTCACTTCAATCAACGGGATGAGGAAGTCCAAAGCAAGGAAGAAGAACCCAGGGCTTTACATACTCTCGCGGTATTCCTTGAACTAAAAGGTCTTGTTGATTCTTTGAAACAGGAACATGAAAATCTCCAAGACGAGATGGAGGAAATCATGCAAATTCCTCCCAGGCAAACAGAATATCTGTATGTACTAGTGAGAAGATTATCACCAGCAGCCATAATTCCTGAAAGGAAAAGCTTGGGAGCTGCGGGTTTCAATCTCGCAGCTGACAAAAATTTTCATATAAACGCAAGAGGACGAACACTTATCTCCACCGGAATTAGCATGGAGATACCTTTCGGATCCTATGGAAGAATCGCAGCACGCTCAAGTGCTACCTGGAAATTAGGCTTGGATGTCAGAGCTAGCGTTATAGACTCTGATTACAGAGGTGAAATCATGATTATGATTTTTAATCATTCTGATAATAATGTTGAAATTCTGCAGGGGCAACTCATAGTACAAATAATTTTTGAAAAAATTATAACTCCTGATATCTATGAAGTCAAAGTTCTAGCGAAATCGGAACGAGGACAAGGAGGTTTCGGCTCAACATCAAAAACCAAGGATGTTGAATTTATAGAAAAAATTCTCTTGCCAAAAGAAACCAAGGATATTGAAGAGCCCCAAAGGAGGAGGCTCCTCAACCCGTACGACCTGATTATATTACATTACAAGAATTATAGAGGAAATGGGCAAAAGGAAAACAAATAGTAGGTGCCCTTATGGAACAAAGTTCATCAACGCAGGATCAGGAGAATCTTTTGAGTGGCCATGCAGGAACTGCAAGCCCAGGGGCCTCTGCACTTCGGTCCATGGATCTCTCATTAGAGGAACTTAATACTGAAGGAGATGACTTTTTCGGCACACTTCAGTATATGACCTCCATTACAACCCCAGTAGCATACGAAGATGAAGAGGATTTACCCCCACAATGGGATTGATATTCAGATGATGAAGACTGATATAATCCATTTGCATCAGAAAATAGTTCCTAGTTTTCCTAGTCCTCCCACCATATTATTGCAGCTGGAGCAGAGTGGACTACCCCATCCTCAGAAGACTGGTTGAAGAACAAAATAAGGCACCAGTTCAAGACCAGCATATGTATTCATCCAGCACAACCGCCCTATCTCCATATAGACCGGCACCAGATGTGGCTATGGGAACACCTGGATACCCACCAGCAAGGGCAGGTTCAAATACAACCCCCAATTTTCAGACTACTCAGGAGCCACAAGCACGGAACACTAGGTTTCGAGGAGGAAACAATAATGAGATGTGGACACTCCCATCAGTGCAACAAGGAGGAGCACTATTTGTAATTCCTATTCAACTGGAATTATTCCATGACACCTTCTCGCGATGGGAATCCATTTACAAAAAATTTTGTGACAACGCAAGCTTTCACTGAGGAGCACTATTTGTAATTCCTACTCAACTGGAATTATTCCATGACACCTTCTCGCGATGGGAATCCATTTACAAAAAATTTTGTGACAATGCAAGCTTTCACTGACTCCCGTGACAAGCTTGAATTTATGGAAAACCTCCTTGGGGAGGTTGAAAAATTAGCGTGGATTCAATGGAGGATGCAATACCCTGATGCATATAAAGCTTAGTTATAGCAGCAGAAGGAAAAGAAGGAACGTAAAATGTACTTTCTCAAATGAGGACAGTCTTCTCTTTGGAAGACTCGGTCCAAGGATCAACAGCGATTCAAGATGCAGCTTACAGGGACTTGGAAAAGCTATCCTTATCATAACGTAAAAGATATCATTCAGTACATGAATGATTATATGAGGATAGCTGCTAAAACAGGACGATTATATGCAGGGCCTGAGTTATCTGAGAAATTTTGGCTCAAAATGCTTGGGGAATTCGGAAAGCGTATAAAAGGAGCATTTGATGCAAGATACCCAGGTTTGATTGTAGGCGTAATTTCAAAAATTTTGTTTGCTTATAAATTTCTGGAACAGGAATGCAAGGACGCCACCTTTAAACGGGAGTTAAAGAATTTATCTTTCTGTAGCCAAATACCAATCCCTGGCTACTACCAAAAGAATCAGAAGAAATATGGGATTCGACGATCAACAACTTACAAAGGCAAGCCTCATGAAACCCATGCCAGAATAGAGAAACGAAAGCATTTTATCCGAAATAAAAAATGCAAATGCTACTTGTGCGGACAGGAAGGCCATTTTGCCAAGGAATGTCCAAACGAATGAAGAAATGTGAAAAGAGTGGCAATCTTTGAACAATTGGACCTCCCAGATGATTGTGATATTTTATCAGCACAAGAAGGCGAGGATCAGAGTGATGCAATCTTCAGCATCTCTGAGGGAGAGGATGATAATGAAGATGTACGAAGGTCAATACAAACCCTTGTTCTTTCCAATGAATCAATTTTTATGCTGATAGGTAAAGCAGACGGAGGGTATAGACCTCAAGTAAGAATCAATGAGGATCAGATGGCTTGTCAACATCATTGGCGGAGCAATGAATAGATTCTACCACCACAACCAAGTGCATGTACATGCTGCAAAAGAGCCACTATGCAAAGAGCAAGAATACACTGCTCGCGTTGCTTAATTACTGTATGCAATCTCTGTGGCCCTTATTATTTTAATAAACAAGTTCCAGTAAAGCCTGCAGCACCAATCTCTTTCTCTCCCAACAAGCTGATTCAAGAACAACAGAATTACATTGCCTGGTGTGAAGATGAGATTAAACGCCTTCAGCAAGAAGTCGCTTTCTTCAAAAATCAATACGAAGCACTATTAATGGAAAGAGACTTCGAGGAAGCCTTTAGGCAGCTTGATAAAGGCAAGGAAGTATTAGAAGAAGTAGAGGAAGTTGCTGATGAGGAAGCTGCTAATGTCCTACTTGGAAACTTATCCACCAAGGAAGGAGGAGGACCAAGGTTAGTACGCAATATGTTATATAACCTAACTGTGGAACTTGACATCCCAGGGATTCCAAAATTTACGCTTCGGACTATCCTAGATAGGGGAGCAACCACCTGTTGTGTGGATCAGAAGTCAGTCCCTAAAGAGGCTCTTGAGGACAATACTTTTGTTGTCCAATTCAGCGGTATTAATTCTCAACAAATTGCACGACTAAAGTTAAAGCAGGGGAGAATGTTTATTGGCGAAAATATTTTTCGAATTCCCTATACATAAAGCTTCCCAATGGTTGATAAGTTAGGATTTTACTGCATTTTATAGATTCAATTTGGATTTCTACATGAAAATAAAGTGCTAAACGACATGAATTGATTGAAATTGTAATTTGTTGAATATTTAGATGATTAATTCTAATTTCTGTGATTTAAAGATAAATTTTACATTAATTGAGCTTGTTTGTTTGTAGGGTCCAAATTGAACCACGATCAAGCCAAATGGGACCGATTCAAGCCAAAATTGATCAATTTGATGGACTCAAAATTTCATGATCAAGACTAGGGTTTAACTGGAGCTAAATCGGCTTAAATTGGGTTGAACTAGGGTTGAATCAAGTTGAATTTGGAGCAGACCCGTTAAGCAGAGGAGCAGACCCGTTAAGAACAGTAGCCCGTTTTAAAGAGGAATGAACAGTGTTTTGACGCGGTTACTGTAGCAGCATCTTCTTCGTCAATTTCCTTCCATTTTTCTTCGATTTTCAAGCCAGATCTCCAGATTTCTTCCTTCCAAGTCAATCTCTAGCTTCCAGAGATCAACTACAAGCTAAGTTTGGGGTTAAATCGCAGTTGGAAAAGCTCGGTGAGGGTTTCTTCAGAGTTTTTTCTCCGCCGCGAATTTCAGATGGTTTTTCTTCGATCCAACTCGATCGGAGCAATAAAGGGCATTCAGAGGCGTTCCTTGAAGGTTTTTTAGGGTTCCTGATCATTTCATTGATCGCAATTTGAAGAATTCCAGCTGAATCATCAAGTTTAGATCTGGCTCTGTTCGGTGTTTCGCAAGGGCGTTCCCTGTTGCTGATCAGATCCAATCTAGCTTAAATCGAGCTGAGTTTTGAAGCTGTGTTTCTGGATTTCTGATCCTTGATCAGATCTTGTGTGACGGCAAGATTAGAGTTGAATTTGGAGGGAAGATCTGAACATCTGTTTTCTTTTCTGAACTTTGCTGTTTCGTTCTGTTATGTTAATTCTGCAAATTTCCTTTCTGAACATTTAACAATGTGTGTTCTTAAGTTGTTTGATCATTTAGTTTTGAATTGTTCAGATCTTGTTTCAATTGTCCGATCATTGTTTTTAATCTTTGAGCTTACTGTTTAGTATCATGAACTGTTACGTATCAGAATTTGGGTTTGTATCAAAACATATGGATGAACTTGAGGAATAGGCAAGTGAGAAGGGATCTTTTGATTTTCTTTGTTCCTTGCAATTTTATTTCTTGCATTTAGTTTCAGTGCTTTGCTTTTGTTAATATCTTGTTTCATGTTTAGATGTTTGGACCAGTTTAGAATCTGTTGAACACTTTAATTGCAACATGTTTGGATCAAGTTAGTATAGCAATTTCATTATTCGAATTATTCGCTGAATCTTAAATCAGAATTTCAGTAAGTAAGCAATCCATGTTCTTGATTTTTGTATTAGTGTTTGCTAGGCTTTAGTATCAAGCTTTAATTCTTGCATTTATTTCTTTCATTTACATTACTTTTGAAAAACACCAAAACCCCCATTTTATATAAAAAACTCAAAAATAGAACGACATCGTAGCTCGATTCATACGATTCTTTACTAATCCTTGGAAAATACGACTCGTGGCCCCTATATTACATTTTCTTGTGAGCTTAAGGGTTTTCGATTATAAATTTTAATTTGATGCTCAATTGTGACACTAGTTGTGGGCTTATCAATGGTTCTCGGTGATAACATACAAATGATTATCGGATGCAACTTCATCAGAGCAATGCATGGTGGAGTTCGGATTAAGGGTAACGTAGTTACTTTTTACAAAAATCTTACTACAATTAACACCTTGCCCACAGCAACATTTGCAACAACCATTGAAGAACTTGACATGGAAGAAGAAGAATATATACAAATTCGAGAAATGGTCTACTATGGTGCAGGACAATCCCAGCAGGAGTTCAAAGAGAAATTTCGCCCATTATTAGAAGAATTAAAAGGGCAAGGCTTCATTGGGGATGACCCACTTAAGCATTGGGCAAGGAACCAGATTGTGTGCCATTTGGACATCAAGAATCCTGATTTTACCATAGAAGACAGACTCCTCAAACACCTTACACCACAACGGAAAGAGTCTTTTTCCAAACATGTAAAAGCACTACTCGATATTGGGGTTATCCGTCCAAGCACAAGTCGCCACAGAACAACTACAATAATAGTAAATTCAGGGACTTCTATAGACCCGAAGACTGGTAAAGAAATTAAGGGCAAAGAGCGAATGGTCTTCAACTATAAGCGTCTTAATGATTTAACCCACAAGGACCAGTACAGTTTGTACGGAATAAACGCTATTCTCAAAAAGGTCAGCAACAGCAAAATATATTCCAAGTTCGACCTAAAAAACAAGTTTCATCAAGTGGCGATGCATCTTGAGTCCATAGAATGAACTGCTTTCTGGGTACCGGACGGCTTATATGAATGGCTGGTAATGACATTCGGCCTAAAGAACGCTCCTACCATTTTTCAAAGAAAGATAGATAATTGTTTCAAAGGTACCGAAGATTTTATCACTGTTTACATTGATGATATTCTAATATTTTCCAGAGGCATTGAAGAGCATGCCCGACATTTGAAGATTATGCTAAATATTTGTAAAAAGAATGGGCTCGTCTTGAGCCCTACAAAGATGAACATAGCAGTAACGGAGATTAAGTTCCTTGAGGCAATTCTTGGAGAAAGAAAAATAAAATTGCAACCTCATATCATTACCAAGATAACAAAGTTTCAAGACAAGGAATTGCAATCCACCAAAGGTATGAGGTCTTGGCTTGGGTTATTAAATTATGCAAGAAATTATATCCCAAACCTCGACAGATTACTAAGCCCATTATACGCGAAGACAAGCCCAACAGGTGATAAGCGTATGAATAGTCAAGGTTGGGCCTTAGTAAAAGAAATTAAAAATGTTGTTCAGAAACTGCCGGACCTAGAGGTCCCACCGGAAGACTATTTTATTCTGTTGGAAGTGGATGGGTGTATGGAGGGATGGGGAGGAATTTGCAAGTGGAAACTTTTGACCCTAGAAACATAGAGAAGATTTGCGCATATGTAAGCGGCAAGTTTAATCTCCCAAAATCCACAATAGACGTAGAAATTTACGCAGTTATGAATTCTCTGGAGGCATTGAAGATTTATTATTTGGACAAAAAGGAATTAGTAATTCGCACTGACTGTCAAGCGATTATTAGTTTCTTTGGCAAATCCTCAACCAACAACCCATCAAGGGTCCGCTAGATGGCGTTCACGGATTTCATCACTGGCACAGGGATAACCATTACTTTTGACCATATTGATGGAAAGGACAATCAGCTAGCTGATGCCCTTTCTAGGCTAAGTAATTCTCTTGTCATGACAAAATGGTCGAACCAGGGAGCCCTAGACAGGTTGGGACTAGCAGCAGCAGCTCTTCAGGAAACAAAGGAGAAACCAAGCCCAGAGGCACAATCAAATGACTCAAGCCCTAACGAAATTGAGCAACTCCCTGAACTGTACCAACAGTTCCTCCTCAGGGAACGCCAAGGAATGCGGCATGGAATCTCCTTGGAAGAATGTGACAAAATTGATGAACAGCTGCATGACATCCAACAGCAGGCCGCTAGACAGGCAATCCGAGCCCTCCGATAACTCAGGCTGCTACATGCCATGAAGCTACAGGCCTGGACTAGAAGCACGCGCAGGAACTGATGGGATGACTAGCTACCAGCGGTACGACAAATGAATGAACAGCTGGAAACAGCTGTAAAGCTGGTAGAAGACACTATCAAAAGGACGACTTTTTTCAGAATCTAATGCCTTTTTCAGACACAGTGGACCGTAAAAGGACAAAGTCGCAAGCACCACTGACTTATCGTATCTTATCATATCCTGTAAAGAGTGCAATAATGTAACCAGAGTGTGATTTCTAGCTGTAAAGTAAGTGTGGTGTGAGTGTGACATAAAAATTATTCCTCCTCATTAGAGAAAACAAGGAGCATGTGATGATGGGGCCCAATGAGCACCCAACATCTCCCTGCTTTTCTCCTATATAAGGAGAGTTAGCAAACCCTTGCAGAGTACGAATCAAGCCACCCATGAGCTCTACTTGGGCATTGTAAACATTTGCAAGCTAATAGAATCTGTGAGTTTTCTTCATCTTTCTCCTTATTTCTATTAGTTTGTAGTTCTCACTGCATGATCTCAGTGCCTTTTTATCCGCGCGCGCGCACATCTCCAGTGCACATCTGCACATGGTATCAGAGCTGGTTAAAAAGATGACCTTGCTAGCGTGAAACCCTAAAAGTTAGGATACAATAGGGGACGAGGGAACGGTTTGATCTTTCATTCCTATTAAAACATAAACTATTGATTTTAGTTGTTGGTATAGCAAAAGAACAGGTCCTAACTTGGCTGTAAGAGGCAAGATGACCCTATAAGTCTAAGGGCACACCTGTGTGAGTTAAACCTGGTAAGGAACTGCCCTACTAAAGTCAGTAGTAAGTGATCTAGGAATTGTATTGTCATTCTAGAACCTCTAACCTAGAGTATCTTAACCTTGCTTCAACCACCAAAAGTTACAAACAACCAGTTGTCTCGTAACCTTGCAACAAGTCTATCTCAAAAAACTAACTATTTGATGAACAACTACGTCCTCACTAGAGGGACGAAATCCTACGGAGACGCTATTCAAGCTACGGAATCAATTGAATCACCATCAGTTGGCTTTGCCAAATCAAGTGATTATCAAATTGGTTCCTCAGCTAGCTGTGCAATCCTCAAGCAAAATAATATGCAAATTCAGCTACTTGTCCTTATTGCTGAAAGCCTGAAGGATATTCAAGCTGACTTGAAGACAATCTTCAAACTATAAAGGGGAGGAAAAACTTCGGCTAATATTCCTGACTCTCTTATTGAAAAATTGCAAAATTTAGGGTCTACTGAGAAGCCAAAAGAAGGCAAGGGCAAGCTCAGCGTATTCAAAGATCCCTACAAAATTCTGAAAGAGCAAGAGAAGCTCAAGAACTAGATGGCAACCAGAACTATCCAAGAGCAACAACCTAATTCACAAACCCCACATTTTGAAGATCAGATTCGAGAATATAGGCATAACCAGCGAAGAATTCACAACGCCCGGCAAGCAATCAGGAGGCTGGGAGGAAGACTAATAGGCGGAGCAGCCCCGGACTATACCTTGGAGCAGCAAATTGATCCTCAAGTTCAATTACAGCTCTCTATGCAAGAACGGGCCGCTATTGTACCAGCTGAAGTCTTTTATCATTCCTGAAGGGATGATGCACACCATAGGGTGTACATGCATAGATCGGAAGAAGCACTTCTATGCATCAACAGCGACCAACAAGACACACATCACTACCTCATTTAGCAAGAATCAAAACTGAAGTCCACACATTATCTTAAACCAACCTTTCTTGGAGTTGTCCCTAGTGGCCAGCTATTGACTTTCTGCCTAGTGAACTTAGCAAATTAAATTACCATTTGGCCATTGAAATAATTTGCAAAAGTAAAATTTGGTCATTATTAAGTTGTTTGATACCCAAGGAATGGAACAAAATGATTTTCCTATTGCTCTAGGTTTACATCAAGGATAGGTTGGCTCTAAGTTCCCAACTTCCCCATCCCTTTTACTTTAGTATTAGATGAACTCAACCTTTGCATAAAGTTCATGTAACAATTCCAAATAGTTAGGAGAACCCCAAAATCAATTTGATTGGCTAATCATTTATACCAATTTATATTTATCTTTATATTTATATAAGGTATCACCGTACTTATTCATGTGGGTGACCAATGAACATGGAGCCTCCTAACTTCAATGTGCCCCCTCACAATATCATAACTTAGGGACAAGCCATTTTTTGCATAAGTAGGATTCAAACCCTACACCTTTTCCCTTTGATATCATGTTAAATTTAATTAGCTAACCATTTATCCCAAATTCTTATATTACTAGGAAAGAAACCAATTTGTATTTATATAAAAGATCACCGTACTTGTTCATATGAGACAAATAAGCATAGAGTCTCCTAGCTTCAACAAAGATAAACATCCTTGGCTTATGTTATTTAGAGATAATATTATGTTAACAGATAATAGCGTTATTGGATCAAATTTAAAGTTTAAATTGTAAAGAAAAATTTAACTAACTAAAGGCTTTAATAGAAATAGAACAAACACTGAATTTATAAAAATTTCAATAATAAGAAAAGAATTGATGAAATGCTTAAGATGGATACCTTTATGGACAAATTATAACAATGTGATGTTGACCAATAAATGAGGTACAAGTTGCTCTAGCTTAGGAGGGACGAAACTTCAAAAACTTTTAGGCCCCCTAACTCCAATGTCTTCCATTAGGAGGGATGAAACTTCAAAAACTTGAGGGAGAAACCCTTCAACCAAAATGTATGAGATTTGTTGGTGCAATCATGCCCCAAATGATCAAGTTCAACCAAGTGATTTTTATGTAGTTGACAAAGGATTTAAATTAGACTAATGTTGTGAGTTTGTCAAGTGTGTCGATGCAGGATACCTGAAGGTTTAGATGCTTGCCGATTAGAAAAGTTCAACGGTTGTTGTTAGAGGAAAATTTAACAATTGTTACAAAAGAGAAATTCAACAAGTATTAATAGAAGAGAAGTCCAAGAAGATCTTGGTAGAAGATAAGCCCAATTTGGTTAAAAGCAAGGATTGAAATCTCGAGCTATTTCAAGCGAAACCGACGAAATTTTTCATTCTACTAGAGGACCAACACCGACATAGCGTTCCGACCGGGATGAGGCATTGGTCGAGTCCAACAATGCCTCTAGAGGCATCGTGCGGGTTGGCGATTCCTCCAAAGGCGTCGCCCGAGCCCGGCGACACCTCCGAAGGCGCCACCTGTGACCGACGACGCCACTGGAATCGTCGCATGTGTTGCAGTCGCGCGGCCTAAGCGTGCCCCGTACCGATCACACAGAATTTTTTAAAACTTAGATTTTAAACAGTAGTTTTAATAATCAACTCCTAGTTATAATTGGGATAATTTAAACAAACTTAATTAAAACCTCTTAACATTATCCTATTATTTTTTAAAAAATTATTTTATAATTTTTTATTTTTAAATATTTAGATTAAATTTTTTATTTTTAGTTATTATATTTTAAAAATACTGAAACTATATTAGCACAGCATGATACGGTACCGAAACTGTATCATTCCGGTCCGAAAATCGAAACCTCAGCACGGCTTGATATTTTAAACCTTGGTTAAAAACAATGGAATATATACTTGGTAGTTGGAGAAGCCCAAGTAGGTCAAGAGTGATCGTAGGCTTCTTAGTAGGCAAAGTAGTCATGAAGGGGAAGGCTCTTAACAAACAAAGAAGACATGAAGATGATGCCTCTTAACATGTAAACTTTAAGTGAGTTATGAGAGTCAGCGATAAGTGAGTTGTGAGAATCAACGAAGATTTTAGGTAAACTTAGGTGAGGAACTAGGTATAAAACTAAATCCCTAATAGAAGTCCAAAGTTAAGTCAACTGAGGAAGGCAATAGTTGTTAGTTGGCTTATATAATCAATTAGAAAAAGTTTAAATCAACTGAAGTATTCATTTTTAGGAAGAAGCTTACGCAATCACAAAATCAACCAACTTAGTAAAAGGATGAGTAAACTAGAATCTCACAAGAGTAAATTGAAGCGTGTTTGTAGGCAACTTGAACGTTATAAATAAAGGGGTGAGAACTTGTCAAGGCAAGCGAAAAGTGCTTAAAATCCTAAATTCTATGCTAAAGTTCTTACCTTAAAGCTCCATTCTTTTACACAAGTTATGATTTACTTTATTTTAATTGTAAGAAATGTTTTGGAAGAGTGAGTTTCTCTCACTACTAGAAGGAGAAATGATAGTGGGATTCAAGGGATGACTTACCTTACAAGTCGTAGGTCATGGAGTAGCGGGAATTTGAGCGTTTTGAACCACATTAAACAAACCGTGTTAGCTACTTTTATTCTTTATTGTTGCATTATTTATTTTTAATGTGCAAGTACCATGTAACTAAGCTTATTCTTGAGTTTAAGATTGTTTAATTTTTTATCAGCTATTTGCCCACCTTTAGCCGCCATATTGACACTACAAGAGTAACCTAGAAGGACTAATGGCCAATATGTGGAGAACACAACTAGAAGGAACAAGTCCGTGTTAGCTACTTTTATTCTTTATTGTTGCATTATTTGTTTTTAATGTGCAAGCGCCATGTAACTAAGCTTATTCTTGAGTTTAAGATTGTTTAATCTTTTAATCAGCTATTTACCCACCTTTAGTCGTCATATTGATCCTACAAGAGTAACCTAGAAGGACTAATGGCCAATATGTGGAGAGCACAACTAGAAGGAGTCAATAATCAAAGACTACCATTAGGTTTAAACTAGCAACAACTGAAACCTCTAAGGAATCTGAAGATCAAACAAAGTTAAGGGGTGAAAGAAATAGATCATAGTTCACTCACAAAAGTGACCATCCTTTACAACGATAGGTCCTAGGTCACTTGAAGAAAATTCATCTGGAGCGAAGGCAATCGAGAAGCCTCAAACTTAATGGAGAAATACAAAATCAGATACCTTAGCTTGATAGGAGACTATCCTCATATAAGCCCTAGAGAAAACAAAACTCGCTAACACAAATACCATAGCCTATCTTTGCCAAGATTGCTTTTAAGGTGTGCAAACTCTATAACGAGCATTCACCAACACATTTCCTCTAGAACAAAGTTCAAGATATAGCAGTTTTATCGGCCAGCATCTTTAACAAGGTTAAGGAATTGGAGGGTAAGAATAAGGATCTAAAGAAGTCTCACGTTGATTTACCCAAAGTGAGCTACCTGAAAGGCAAGGTAGCTCAATGGAATGAACCCCGCCTAAAGTAACCAACCGAGCTAAACTTAGCCATTGACAAGGTTGATGTGTAATCAATATCAAACTAGGTGAAACACAGAAAAGTACGAGTTATTATGTCAACACCAAGAGGAACATGTTGAAGCAAGAAGTGTTATATCAACACAAGATGGCTATTATGTGTATTTAGGTAGCAGAAGCCAAGTTGGGATTCTCATTAGGAATGATGTCTTTCCAAGTATAATGAATCTAATTGTTTTATGGTGTCGAAAAGGTAACTAAGGATGCCTTCAAGGTCACCTATGCCTTTTGCTAAGGGGAAACAAACAAGCAGAACACTAAGACAGAGACCCTTCTCTCTAGGAGATATGAGAGGGTCAAAAGATGTTTCAAAGAATCTTGATGTCGTGGACCATTTTGATGGGACTCGAACACTCAAAGTGAAGTAAAGGAAATATTTTCTTAAAGAGAGGAACCAACAAAAGAGGTCGTTGCTAAAGAAGCAAGAGAAGCTATCACGGGAAACACACTAGAAGGAGGTACTAGCTTAGGTACAAGGATGAACTTCTACATATGTTTCCTTAGTTCATTGACTATGTAAGATAGGTTTTGATGACTATTTTGGATTCCTTAGTTAGTTCTGGTCAATATCTTATTTTTAAGTTCATGGGTTGCAATTATTGGGATGATTCTTAGATAGGCCTGTGTTAAGAACCTGAGCAAGTTTTCTTATGTTCTAGGTTTTCCTATCCCTGACCTTCTTTAAGAATGAGGTGTGAAGTTTATACATAAGTTTATGTGTTGGAATTGTCAAACGACCATTGCAGTTCAAGCTGCATTGGACTTGACCACTTGACCTCAGAGCCTGGACAAGTCAATTGAATGGCCCTCATGCAAAGACCTAATCCTTTGATTATGCATGATTTGCCCCATTTGTTTTTATAATGTAAAGTAATCATTTGCAAGTCAACTTGGGGGGGATTTATCTCACTTTATTGTGTGATACCCCTCAAAGCTCATGAATTAAACTTCTCATGTCATCACAATGCTTCTTTATGGTCGGACTTCAATTAATATCAAGATGAAAGTCATGCACCTTTCTATGCCTTTTGATAGAAATCATGTCATTTTCTTTCATGATGTCTCTTAGGGTCTTTACACGAAGTTTTATGTTATTTCTTTTAATGGTGCCTCTTTTAGGTCAATCTTTCATAAAAGCATACGTCATACACCTCTCTGCACCTACACCATGAGGTCTTTATATGATTTTCTATCATAGCACTGCTTATGGTATTCACTCGAGCTCTTACATCATTTCTCTTAATGATGCCTTTTTGGGATAATCTTTGTAGGACAGAATTTTTTGTGGTGCTCCTTCTCGCATTAATCAAGCACAAGCACTGGTTGAGGAAAAGGTGTTGAGTGTCCCTAAGTTCAGGCTAGCTCAACCGTGGTGATTCAGAAAGTACTTCACCACAATATCCTGATATCGGTTGGTCTGAAAATGTAGCAATTCGAAAAAGAAACTGATTGTATGGAACTTTTGAAGGCTTTAAAAATAATTTTGAGGTTCACGATGTTCCATGTTCTAGGTGATGAGATTGGTGTATATGGATGGTCGGAATGCTGGGGGGGGGGGGGGGGGGGGGGGGGGGGGGGGTGGGGGGTGAATAGTGATTGTTCCTACAAATAAAAAATAATACTACTCTTGCTACAAGGTAAGCAAGGTCACACAATAATTAGTACAACGGAAATAAAAGCATATGACAATTGCATATCATAATCGCTAACACAAAGATGTAACGTGATTTGGAATCCTTGTTTATAATCCATGGTCTATGACTCGTTAGTGAGTCACTCCTAGAAAGCTCACTATTTTCTCCTTCGCAGATAATCTTTGAAGGTGGAGAAACCTCTTACAACATACAACATGAACTACAATGAAGATCAAAGAGGAGAGAATAGCTTAAAAGATTCCAATGGAAAGGCTCAATATGATCTACCCAATCTATATTTTGTAAACCTTCAAAAATTCACCTTGCTAACTTCTATATAGCCTTCAACCTCTTCAATCTTTACTTATTATTCAATGATCTATCATTGATCAATCGACTAGATTCACCATCAATCACTTGGTTCCTCGATTGCTTCATCCCGAATCTACCTTAGATTTCACTATTAGTCAATTAGGCCACTATAACCCTTAGGTCATTTGAGCATCGCAATGCAACTTTATTTGATCGAGAGCTCCTCCACCAGATGACTAGAATTCTTTATCAGTCAACTCACAATCAACTAAACTCAGCTCCAATCGACTATAACTTTAACTTTGATCATCATAATAATTGAGTCTCTCTTATTGGCAATCATGCCCTAAGTGGTTGAGTTCGACCTTAAATTTTAATATTTGTGCAAAGGGTTTAAATTAAGTGTTACATGTTATATTTGATATGTGTGTTTGAGTTGTGTAGGGATTTACAAGACACGCATGGAGCTTCAAGAGCTCATGACTCGACATAGTCAAGTGATGTTGATGATGATTTGGCACAACCAAGCCAGCACGTTAAGTGGCTTGGAGGTCAGTGGACATCTGAGAATCTTAAATGAGGCAAACAAAAGACCATGATGAAAAGCACTGAAGTGGTGTTGGAACAGCTTGTGGAGCATGACTTAGCAAGAACAAATTAGCACTTCGATGGCTTATAGTCCATAAAGAAAAGAGAAAAATAGTATGGGACATCCAATGGATCACATGATGAGAAGCATTGAGGCACAACACTAATAACAACAACTAGTGGAGGCAAAATACATACATAAAATGTGAAGGATGGCACGTGGAATAAGCCAAAAGCTTAATGTGAAATGGCTATGGTGGTGAAGTCAAGATACAAAACGTAAGCTTTTATTATGACTTGATTATTAGGAAGATCATAGTCCGGTTCCAATCTACTGAAACCGAGTCCAATCGATTGGAGAGTTAAGATAACTATGGAGTTGACTCAGAGTGATCAGCCAATGAACAAAAATATTTCTATTCGTGGCTAAGTCAATTGGATAGTTGAATGATTTGTGGTTAATCGATTAATGAAGAACTCCAATCGAGTGATGCTGCAGCAGTTAAGCCGAAATGAGTCGTTGATAAGTAATTTTGTGCTATAACATTTAGATGGCCTAAGGACTACAATGACCCAATCAACTAATGTTGAAATTCAATCAATTTAAGTAGTCATTACCAAACTCGAACTCAAGCAATCAGATGAACCAATTGACTAATAGGTGGATCTAGTCAATTGATATGCAACAGATAAATTGAACAAGTGAAGGTTGAAGAGGGATGAAGGTTATATAGGGGAGTAAGGTGGACAGCTCATGGTTGACGAAATAGTGATTTATTATATCCTATAGGCCTCATCTTGTAATCCTTAGCCTTCCTCTTAATCTCATTATATACTTGTACGTTGTAAGAGGTTTCTCCATTTCTGGAGGTTATTCGTGAAGGAGAAAGATAGTGAGCTTTTCGAGAGTGGGTCACCAAGTCATTGGTTGTGGAATAGGAAGAAGGGTTCTGAACAACATTAAACCTCCTTGTTATAGATTGGTATGAAAGTTTATTTATGTTTATTTTTATTCCGCTATGCTAATCTTATGTGACCTTACTAAGCTTGTCGCAAAAGAAGGATACCTATTGGTATGCAAGTTTCTTTATATTTATTTTTATTCCATAACACTAATCTTATGTGACCTGGTGCAACAATAAAGTTATTATCGTGTAAAGTTGCAGGTTCGAGTCTCGGAAACAACCTCTTACAAAGCAGGGTAGATTAACTCCGCATTGGTGGGAGTTTTATGTACCGAATTGCCCTTTAGCGCTAATCTTATGTGACCTTGCTAAGCTTTTAGCAAAGGAGGATTAGAATTCAATTGCAAGTACGATCGTCATTCACCTCCTCTAGCTCATCCATCACATTCAGTCCCAACATTGCCTAGGTTGAAGATTGAAACTCTAATCACCCTAAGTCGCCTCTTTAGTCGACTCGCTCACTAATCGACTGGACTTAGCTCCATTTGACTAGAATTTCAACTTTAATCATCCTAATGATCAAGTCTTGCCTAGGTTAAAGACTACCCTCTTCCAAGACTACAAGTCTCTCAACTCTCATAGCTCACATACTAGAGCTTATCAACAGTAGTTTAACTTCGCCACCAACGTCATCTCTCTTCGGGTTACTTTAGATGCACCACACTCTCGACTCATTTCACGTATCATCCTTCACGCTTCATTTAGTAGTGCATCTTCTTCCAGCTGTCATCAATGTTGCACCAAGATGTTCCTTGTCTTGTAGTCTCCTAAATGTTCATTCCATCCTTCTTCCTCTAATAGGCCTCGAGCCATTGAGTCACCAACTTAACTGCGTCAAATCATGCTCCACGAACTACTCCATACCACCTGAATATTTCTCATCCTATGGTCCCTCGGTTACCTCATGCAACCTTCTCCAATTTCCAACGGACCTCCAAGCTATTGAGTGTGTTGCTTTGATCAAGCCAAGTCATCATCAACACACGACATTGTCGAATCACGAGCTCTTTAAGCTATGCTGCCAAGTCCCTACATATCTTAAACACCCATATCAAATACAACATGCAAGATCTAACTTAAACCCTTTGCACAAACATCAAAACTCAAGATTGGGCCCAACCACTTAGAGCATAATTGCACCAACACTAAGGATCTTTGTTCCCTCCATTGTGGTAACCTTGTATGCTCCCGGTTTTACATTTTTGGCTATCTTGTGCAGAGACCTTCCTAGCTTGGTGCCATCTTCGCTTGATCCATTGGATTGCTTGCCTTAGCTTCCTCTCCCCATCTTTAGCCTTCTCTTCTTGACTCCTTGGTTTTAGGCTAGGTCACTACCTATTTGTACCATATTATACATCTCCATGTGAGGTTTCAGATTGACTATAGTAGGTCCAGATTCACTCTCAAATTCTAGTTCACCTACTCATGAAATTGACAATCCTATATCCCAATGTTCTCACCTGAGTTGGTATGACCATTTCCAATTTGAACACCAGAATGAAGAGGGACTCCCAGTGAGGAATTCAAGGAGGTTGGTAGAACAACATTACCCTAGATACCTCTCGTATCCAACTACTACCAAAGTCCTCCACCCTTTTCTTCAAGTCCTTAAGCAAGATTTGATTGGTGACATCAGTCTGTCTATTAATCTAGGGATGAACAGGTAAGGTAAATTTCAACTCAATTTCGTATTCATAACAGTAATTCCTGTTTTAAAGCTGCTGAATTTGGTTGTATTGTCCGTCACCAACACTAGGGATACTAAATCATGTATTATACTTTTCTACACGAAATCTTTGGTCTATTTCTCAGTTGTATTTCATATTGGGTTTTCCCCACTTAGAGAAATGGTCTACCAACTATTAAGAAGTTTGACGGAGTATAGGGATATGGCTCTAGAAACACACCATATGTACTATGGCAATCAAGCTGTCATGACAGCATCTAATTCAATGTTCCATATGTCACTTCATCAAATGGAAAGTGCAATCCAATAGAATTTTCAACTCATTCATCAATTCCATTGATCAACTAGTAGATTTGCTAGCCAACTTGTCAAGGAATTCAAGAGTTGCGTATATCTATAAGAAATTATATTTCTTTATATATTTGTAGCAACTTAAGGTAGAGCACTGAGTAGAGTCTTAAAAATATAGCATCACATAATACTAGGGACCTAATTGTAAGTTTTTAGTACAAATAGAAAGAAGAAATTTCCTCCAGAAATACCACTAATCTACCCTGTAACAGAATCAAACTAATACAAGTAAACTAGACAAACAGGGAAGTACAAAATTAAATACAGGCCAAACATGAGCAAGTCTAGACTCCGCCTAAATATATTTCAACCAACTGAACTAAACTTTTGAACTGGTAAAAAACTATTTAAACTACTCCAAGTTTGTTGAGAACTATTGTTCTGCAAATCTGTAGTTGACGACTTCTAGCAAGAGCAAAAAATACCCTAATTCCTTTAGGTAAGTAATTAGAATTAAAGAACAAACATATGCAAACATAATGCTGAAACACTAGAAGGTTTGCAAGACTTGCTTAAAAATCAAAAATGAAACAAACAAAAATGTAGTATAATAGAAAAATATAACCAAAATCTTTAATGAAACCAGATGGCAAGCTGATCAAAAGGATATAAGAGCAGAGATGAAACCCACTCCAACCCCTGCAGAAATGTTAAGTTAGTCAGAAGAGCCTACAGCTTTTAAAGGCTAAGCGTGAAGGAATTAAGAGAAACAACTGTACTAAGAAAAATGCCAATAAACAATACACTTGCATACTGGCAAGGAGAAAATTAAAACCATATCATAGAACAACTATCTAATAGTATCCTTACAGATTAGGGGAATAATATTGTATATAAAGTTGTGAGAGAACTGTTATATGGTATTTACAGGACTCAACACATACCTTAAACTCAATGCACCTAACAAAGAATTAAACCAATTAAGAACCTGATTATTCTAATACTCCTGATCAAACTATAGTAGATCACCTGATTATTCTAAGGGGTGCCAAACCACCCGACACAGTACAAGATTTCAAATCATGAGTGAGCTTCTCCTTACAAATAACACCTTCTCAGTTACTGAATCATATCATGCTGATGCTACACAATGTAGCAACATGTTCTCATTCATCATCATTGGCAACAAAATTATGATGACACAATGAACATATGAAAGGATCAAATAAGCTCTCTCATGAATACAAAGTAAAGTTTGATATCACATTCCAGTTGAAATGAGATTGTTGGTGCCATGCCGACAATGTTGACACATGGTATCGAAGGCATCAATAAGGAGAAAGAAGGAATAAGGGAGGAGGAAGCAATAGGAGTGGTGTAGAAGAGGAAGAAGATTGGAGAAGAAAGAAAAGAAGGGGCAATATTGATTCATCACATCACCTAGTTCTTGTCGCATCACGTTCCCATTTGTTACAGATATCACAGAAGCCTAGGGAAGTTCTCACACCACATCTCCATCATTGCAGAAGCCACACATGAAGTTTGCATTAATCGCCACTGTCTTGTGAAGCCTTGTGTTATCATCTATAGCTTTTTGTGATTTTTAAGAGTTCTACACAATAGTCGGTTGGTGGAAATAACATGTTTAGTCTATGTTATCAGCATGGAACAAAATTGTAAACTATGATACAAAGTATAAACTAGTAAATGCACAAAAATAGAGGAAAATTAAAAGCATCATACAAAACATTAATCCCAATAATTTAATGTCTTAGAGCAACAATTACAATTACAGTAGTGTGCCTAATAACTCCCCTTGGGCTAATCAAGGGATGAGTATTAGATTGGTCACAATTTGCCTATTAGTAAATATCATAACCCCTCATGCACTGATATCTCTAAGTGTGATCGCTACTTAGGCAACGACCATAATTATCACAGGCCTTGTAATATCCCTAAATAACATAATCTTTTGTTAGGCATCAATAACCTAACCATCATCCAACCTGTGATATATTTGAAGTTATGTAATTCCTTGTTAAGCATTAGCAACCCAAAAGATCATGGGCCCTATCATGATTGCAAGTAAGAAGCTCTATAAGCTCTCAGTGAGTAGTCAGCTCTTCCCATTTAGAGAGAAGCTCTCCCTTCTCACTAGGTAGGAAAGTGATGGGAAAGGATACAGTTGGCTCTTCTTGCAGCTGAAGAAGCCGAAGTGGTATCCCCACCCCTAGGGCAGGCTCAACTAGAGGCTAACATTCACTGGAGGCTAAGCTCTGTGGTGTTGTGGGGGTTTTTCTAGAGGAT
Organism: Curcuma longa; assembly: GCF_044706935.1. Classification (NCBI taxonomy): domain Eukaryota; kingdom Viridiplantae; phylum Streptophyta; class Magnoliopsida; order Zingiberales; family Zingiberaceae; genus Curcuma; species Curcuma longa. The sequence goes on from NW_027433600.1 coordinate 23,122, forward strand.
AGCTATGCTTGTGCTTGCTGGCACATCGAGTGGAGCGACAACACAGCTGCTGGACAAACAGGCAACTGCTGTTGGGCGACAGTGATGAAGGGTTCTCAAGGGTGAAGGCTATTGTTAACCTACTAGACAAAAAGCTTCCGTTTGGCTTGTGGGGATAAACGGTGTCATTGGTTACTGCTTAGAACCGATGCCATGGCTACTGCTTGGAAGGCGGAAGGGATTCAAGGCTGGAAGGGGGCGACGTTACTAACCAAACAGAAGAGCAAGTGAAGCTCCTTTAGCCTTCCCCCTTGTGGTCGTTGCTAGGACGGTGACACTCTCCCTCACCAAGCCACTGCAAATTAGAAGTGTGAAGCAAAGATCAGCTGAAAAGCTCACTAAAACACAGCCCCTGGCTAACAAAACCGACAGAAAAGAAGCACAGGAGGCTGCGGCATGCCAACTGACCGACCAGAATAGAGGTTAGCTTTGAGTTCCTCTGTTCCAAACAGAGCAAATTTTCACCACTCTGCTGGGGTTAGCAGCCAAAAGAACCAATGTGGGAAGGCTGGGAGGTAGCAGAAGCACCCCTCTTGCTGGGCAACTCAAGGCGCACAGCCTTAGCAGAGAATGGAGCATGGGGTGCATGCCTCACTTGGATACTGCAGGTGAAGGAGGAAGTTGGACTTAGGATGGAAGCGGAGCAGGATACTCTATTCTAAGCGGAGCACACTACTCTATTCTAAGCGGGCATGAGTTTCCAAGGCTAGGGATTGTAACCTCGCACTTGTTTTTGGTTGGTGGAGGCGGCAGCTAAAGAAAGGAGTTGCCAAGGCGAGTGATGACAAGCCTCGAGCTCCTCTCTAGCAGGTGGAAGGAACACACGTGCGATGCACGTGGATGGCAGTAGAAATTGGGGATTCAAATTTGTGTTGTCCAGTACAGGAAGTAGGGATGACAAATGGCTGTAAAGTATGGATTTCAAATTTGAAATTCAAATCTGAGTTGGTAGGCACATGTTGGTCACATAGACTGGGCTGAAACCAGAGAGGGCAGAGGTTGCTGGGATGGGCTTCAAAGTTTGAATCCAAACTTGTAAGTCCAATTTGAAAGGAACTAGCAACAAAAAAACCAACTTGTATGGAGGCCCCCAATGGAGATAAGCAGGGTAGAGCCAAGGATCTAATCCAAGGCCATGGGGGAGGTCATAGGTAGTGTAGAGAAGAGAAGAAGCCAAGGCTGCTATGAGGACCCTAGGTACTCCAGGCTTCATCTTGTCGAGCCAACACATCGACAGCCTAAAGTGCA
>NW_027433601.1:0-17275 GCF_044706935.1 Curcuma longa
ACTCCATATTATATAAATAGGGGATATTATTTTTTATCTCTTGTAAAAATAGGGAGTGGCTCAAGGTTCAAATCATCTAATCAACTTATATGCAACTTATTCTGTGCTCTCATTTTGTGCCATCTAAAGCGATCTAGGAGGTTCCAGGACCAGTGCTTTACATTCGGGATCTCTAGAGGCGATCAAGAATTTGTAACTTTGTTTGATGTTATTTGTATTTCATTGATGCTTTATTTGTGCTTGTGTGCTTGATAATTTGTAAGAGGTTTCTCCATTACCGAAAGGTGTCTGGAAATGAAAAAAATTCTAGTGCTTGTGTTCGAGGTATAGTCATGGAGTAGGAACTCTGGGGGGTTGCGAACATATTAAAAACTGGCGTGCCACTTTTACTTTGTTTTGTTTATTCTTTTATATATTTTGTTGCAAACTAACTCTATAGATAAGAACGACACGAGAAAGAAAGAGCTATTTACCCTCCTCTAGTGGTTCTAACAGATTCAATATCAACCTTAGAAGCAATTTTGCCGGACATTGGGGGTGTGAAGAATCTAGAGATGGGGAAGGAAGAAAAATCAAAGGAAAGGATTAGACGAAGCTATAAACTAAAATTTATGAAGGAATATGATCTTCAGTTGTGCCTAAGAGGATTTACGATGAGATTGAGGAATGTGAGAATGTAAGAGATCTTTGGAAAAGATCATGCATTACCATGAGAATCCTAAGAAAGAGGAAGAAGTTCAAGAACAAGAAGATCAAGTCCATGAGTTAGAGTTTACTTGAAGATGAAGTGGAGGGCATCGAAGAAAAATCCAAAACTCCACAAGAAGAGGAGGAACCATTGACGTATAAGTCCCTCTTCAGGGAACCATCCACCTCTTTAACACCATTGAGGAAGTCATAGTGGACATAAGAGCCTCTTCATTCGATGAGTTGAATATGAAACCATTCACCTCTTCAAGACCATTGAAGAAGTCATGGTGGACATAAGACCCTTTTGATTGGATGAGTAAAATAGGGAACCATCCACCTCTTCAAGAAGAGAGGATGATTCCATGACAAGTGAATAAGAGATTTTAGAAGAGAAAGCCTTAAGTGCTTCTTCTCAAGTAAAGATCAAAGAGCACATTATATGCTTTTTGTGCAATCAAGAGGAGACTACTAGAATAGGTGTCCATTTGTCAAAAGGGAGGCAAAGAAGGTATATGTAATTTGATTTATCTGCTAATCCAAGTTGTAGGAAAAAGGAAACAAAGAAGAAGAAAGACCATATCATTCGCTTCACTTGATGAGAAAGGAAACCATTTCCACACTCAATGCCCAAGGAAGGTGGGAAGAAGAAGCCAAAGGAATGGAAGAAGATTTAAGGCTCAAATCAAGAGGAGCTCCAAAGATAGAGAAGAAGCCATTGTCACCTAGTTTGAATTTTAATTCAAATTTCAAGCCTTCTATGCATAGGGTTAATTCTTTTTTTAAATTGGTATATATATATATATATATATATATATATATATATAATGCAAGGTCCAAGTAGACAGCTAAAGACCGAAACACATGCACCTGTACCCTTTTGTAGATACTTTGTACATCTATTAGATCCCTGTCAAACAATCAATTATTCCTTGCCAACCATACATAGTGTATCATAGAAGAAATAGTAAGGTAACAAGCCTTCGCCAAAATTCGGGTCTTACAGTAGGAATATTTGAAGACTCGAAACATTCTCCTATAGATGCACATGCCATGATGCATATGTAGCCACTTCTTAATCCGCCACTATATCTCCGCAACAGGAGCACAACCAAAGAAGAGGTGCTCCTGTGTCTCCTCCTGAAACCCACAAAAAGTGCAATTCCAATCCTTTAGGTACTCCTGTCTGAATCTCGTAGGGAGTCTCCCATTTGCTACCATCGTATGAGCAAGTAGCTCCTCCAGACTATGTTGACCCAAGGCTTCTTCGGACTCAGTTTCCAAAAGAAATCATAAGCCCGACCTACTCCATCCATCCTGCCAAACCAACATGTTATCATCTAAACAACTGCCTTAAGTCCCAACAGCGGCTAGTATGAGATCTCAGATCTACAACAACCTCTTAGTCAGAGGAGAATCAATGTGCTTCGGCAGCCAGGACCTGGCAGCATAGGATTAATTCTTATGTTTATTTACTTATGCTAAAATTTGATTTCAAGTCAATCATGATAATTTTAGTAGTAAATTTCATGATAGAACTATGTTGTACCGATGAATAACTTCCTTCTAGCGCGTCAAGCTTGGTCTATGTGGTCGGCTCCACTTTGGCAAAGACATGTGGCCACACTCCAGATCAACAGACAACCCACAACCCGCAACCCGCAACCCGCAACCTGTAAATCCAATAACCTATTAGGGTTTCAGAGCATGACTCTTTATAAAAGGTTGGAGCTTCATTTTTTTCCCTTACTGTTATGCTATTTTTCTTGATCCTATGATGACTTAGGTATCGGAGGGACCTCGCTGAACGACTCTCAGTGAACCTTTTAACACATGTTAATTTATGCAAAAAGCATCGTTAGTGAGGTCCAACGAAGCGATAGATTTTTGTCGGATCAAACTACTTTGCCTAGGGATAGGAAAGTAGAAGGTAAAAAAGAAAGCAACCTAAAAAGGATAAACATATATCTAGGTTTAGGAATGTCCAAGGTGACCTAGAATAAGGAAACTATAATTGGAGAACCAAGCCTCGATGACAAAAGCTTGAAGATTTATAAAAGATCTTGAAAAATAGGTCTAAGGCTCTAGATATGGTGTTAGGAAGGTAAAGACCTAAGAATAATATATTGGTTTGGGATATTGATTACCATCACTAAGGGCCGAGGTACCAGTGTATACTAGGTACGCATTTGATTATTGTATGGGAGAACCATCTAGGGTGATAAATGCCAAGAAGGCATTTGGACATAGAAGTGTGGCTAGAGTTGGGAGCTCTAATGAAATCCTTATAAGCCCAATTGGGACCCATGGTTATTGGATCTAAAAGAAGGGATACATGAGTTACTAGAAGGGTTCTAGGGTGTGCCAATAGTTTCGAGGATAAGTAGGAAGCTTGATCCTAGGAAATTGGCACATTGGGTAAAGTTTCATGCATAGAAACATATGAGATATGTTCAAGAGGCATGAAATGTTTTTCAATTGTATGGAATGTCAAATAAATTGATGTAATGGGTGTAATTCAGTTTGAATTTGACAGATACAATTGATTTGAATCAAAACTAGGATTTTATATTAATGTTCATTGAATAATTTAGCTAGTTTTCATAAAAGTGTCTAACTTGGAAATTAGGAATATTTTTAAAATCAATTTTTTTCAAGTAAATATAGGTGAAACAAACCTCTTCAAATTTTTGGATTTTTTGGAGGTTTGAGAAATTTCTGATACATTTCAGAAATTGACATGGCCAAATGTTTTAGATGTAGAGAAATCGACCGAACATGGTATAGAGTCGACAAGGCTTGTGTTCAGTCGACTAGATCATGGAAGGAGTCGACTCAAAGGTGTTGAAAATCGGAATTGGCATATTCAATGTTCGAGAATGATCAAGAGAACTTGATATTTGTGTTGGAATTCATTGGGGAATTATGAATACAATGCACAAGTCCATAATAAGGAAATTGTTGGTTCTTTTTTATATATGTTAAAGGGAGATAAGGGAAAAGGTTTAAGTGGAAAACCTTGTTCCTCTAGGACGTTTTCCTATGATTGGAATTAATAGAAGCCTATTTGGAATTAAGAGAACCTTATTCTCCTCTAATGATGAATTTGGAGCTTTGGTGAAGGGGGAGCCTATGTTTAGGTCCCATTGCATGAATTGCATTTCATTGCATTAGTTTCCCTAAAACAAAATTGCCAAATACAAAAAAGGAGATTATTAGTGTAATTGTGTCTCAAGTGATCTAGTTTGACTTCGGATTTTGGTGTTCGTGCAAAAAGTTTAAGTTAAGCCTTCTATGTGTATTTGATATATGTATTTCAATTGTTCAAGGATTTCTAGGACACACATGGAGTTTAGAGAGCTTGTGATTCGATGAGGTCGAGTGATGTATGGATAATGATTTGCATGGTCAAAGTGACACGCTTAATGATTTGAAGGTCCATGGAGATTAGAGAAGGTTGCATGAGGCAATCAAGGGATCACAAGATAGAAGCACTGAGGTGGTGTTGGAGCAACTTTGGAGCATGACATGGCGTGACCAAGTTGGCATCTCGGTGGGATAAGGTCATTAGAGATTAAAGAATGCTCAAATGGGAGATTCCAGGGACTGAAGGATAAAGAACATCTAGGGCAACGTTAATGACAATTGGTGGAGACACATTACATAGGTGCATTGTGAAGGATGATATATGGAATGAGCTGAAGGCTCAAATGCATCAAAGGGACAAGTAACTTGATAGGAGACAACTGTTGTGGCGAATTCAACGTGCGAAGGTAAGTTATGGTGGTGAGCCATGAGAGTTGAGAGACTTGTACTCCTAGGCAAGGGTAGTCTTCAAGCGAGACTCAATTATTGGGATGATCGTAGTTAGATTTCAATCAATTGGAATTGAGCCTAGTCAACTGAAAAGTTGAGTTGATTAAAGAGTTGACTTAGGGTGATCATTCAATGAACAAAATATTTCTTTTTGTGATTGAGTCAACTAGGCAATCAAATAAGTTGGGATTAGTGATGCTACAATACGATAGCCAGAAGAGTCGTTGATCTAATATAGTTGCACTACAATAAGCAGATGAGCTAAGTGTTATAATGGCTTAGTTGACTGATGATGGATTCCAGTCAATTCAAGTAGCTATTGACAAACTTGGGTTGAAGTGATTGACGAAGATAGTCAACTGATGTGTAAATCCAATCAACTAATTGACAAAAGATCATTTAAACAATAAGTGAAGATTGAAGAGGGATGAAGCCTAGAAATATGGAGCAAGATAAAGGCTTTAAGGTTGACAAAAATTGGATTGGTTAAATTTAGAGCTTCTTCCTTGTAATCTTAAGCTTTCCTCCTTTAAGCTCTTGTAATTTTTGCATGCCATAAGAGGTTTCTCCATCTTTCGTAGTTCATCATGAAGGAGAAAGATAATGCCAAGAGTGATTCACTAAGAGTTATAAACCATGAAGTAGGAACGAGAGTTTTGAACCATGTAAACCTCTATTTTAGCTATTGTTATGTGCTTGCTTATGTTTGTTTTTTTCCTGCTACTAATCTTCTGGTGTCATTGCTAAACTTATAGCACGAGTAGTTTAGAATTGTTGGGTTTCTCTATGTGCGTTTTAAAATTTATTTCACTAAACAAGCAGCGGAAGCGTAATAATTTATATTATTATAATTTGCGCACGAGGATACACATGTATACAGACATAATCATAGAAATAAATCACATACATAAAATATACTTGTTTGATGATGCAAAGCGGAAACGCCATTAACTAGCAATCTTTAGAAAGATTGCCTCTACTCGTATTCACACCGAGATCTCCTCGAGACGGCGCTACTAAGTCACGTGTCGTGTCTCCATTTCAATACTAGTTGAAGGAAGGAGACAAAGCGATTCGAGAGAGAACCTACGGTTCGATTTGATGTCAGGCGGCTTAAAGCAACTTGACCATACGAATCAAACTGAACGGAGGTGATTAAGTCGTTGTTTAAAGGTCGGACAGTTCACTACCGATGAGGGGCAGCAAGCCTAATGGCGTTGAAGTTCCGGCAACAATAATTGCTTACTGAAATAATAACCAAGGATGGAGGAAGAAGGATACCTCACGGTTGAAAACAATCGTTGATTTTCTGTTTGCTTGGCGCGGTAAGCACTATTGGTTAGTGCTCCTTTGGCTCGGTGGCTGGCCTGCTTAAGGAGTTGGCTGGCCTGTGGAGGGTGTTGGTATAGGGAGCACCAGATGATTGAACCAGAGTTTTAATAATGGCAAAGGATTTAAGTTAAGTCTGTGAAGTGGACTAATGAGTTAAATTGATCGTGCAGGTAGCACAGGAAAGTCCTAGTTGTGGCTAGGCAAAGGAAGTCCTGGTCAGAAGGATTGGGTAAGAAAGTCCTGATCAGGAGGACTGGGCAGGAAGACTTGGCAGATCAGAGCACCAGGCGGGAAAGTCTAGGCGGGTCTAGAGGACCGGACGTCTAGCGATAAAAGTCCTGGGGTCGAGAATCAGAGACTGAGCAAAAGTCCAATAGGTCTGGAGGACCGGTTTGACAAAAGGTAAATTCTCCCCCTAGTGGAGTGGATGAGGATGCGTTCTCAGGAAGGGGAACAGTAGGCGTCGATTTGATCTAGAGTTTTATTGAAAACTTAAAAGTCAAGCCCAGACAGTTTGCCAAAACTATCACTTTCCTGTCTGTTATTTGTTCTGGACTAATCTTGTGATGCAGGAAAGGAGGGATTGAAAACTTTGAGTTTCAAACGCCCTTATTTGGATTTAGACGACTGGATGATCCAGGTGCTCGGAAGGGATTCAGGTGTCTGGACGTCAGCTGATCGGGCCAATGAGGCGGATGAGGTGGCAAAGTCCTAATGGTTGGGACACCTCAACCTCTAGGCGCTCGGATATGGATAAGGCGTTGTAGAGTTAAAGTTGATCTGACAACCTTCACGTCAGCATCCAAGCGCTTGAAAGGGATACAGGCGCTCGGAAGATGCCAAGTCAGCATCGGAAGCGGATCGACCAGATGACGTGGAGGCATCCGGAAGGACTTCTAAGTGCCCGGATCGGCCTATATATGCAGCTGCAAGGGGAAACCCTAGAACACAACTTTTACACTACTACGACGACTTCCTACGTGCAAACAACACATCTGATAAGCCGTCGTAACATCGAGAAGCTGTACTGACTTCTGCACTACACTTCTAATTTACTAGTCGGTAATCTTATCATTTTTCTTTTGTATTTTAATATTTAGGACGGTAAAGGTTTACCGTTCCTAAACATCCTTTTGTAAAAGCGAAACTCCTCTTAAGAGGGGAGTTTAATAGTGGATTACTCGTTGGAAACGATCAAAGATCGTGAGTTTTGGAGTTGCAGCCTGTGGTTGTCAACCAAGTAAATAAAAGCGTTCAGTTTTGTTGTTTTCGCTGTACTTATTACTTTTTACTCTGATTTATCGTAAGATTTCCGAATAAGTGAAAATGAGATGTAAGCGTTATTCACCTCCCCTTTAGTGCTCAAACTCGATCCTACAGAGGAAGGCTTGGCCGGAAGCAAGCTTGGGCAAACCCTCTTGGATGATGGTAACTCCACTAAGTTGGCAGTGACGCAAGGAGGAATGAGTGGACGGCGGTTTGGAGGAGATTGGTGGAGAGATAGGTTTTCTAATTGCATTTGAAAAACTCTTCTATAGAGATATATTATAGATCTCTAATGAGTTTGATTCGTAAACCAAAATCCGTATCTGTTAGCCTAAAACCCAAACCAATAGTCTTAAAGTTTGGTTCAAGACCAAACTATATTGGTTTAAAACTAAACCATCTTTTAATTAAAACTAAACCAATTTGATTTATAATTAAACCAAAGAGGGTCTATTTTATTTTTAAAAGACGTGATTCATTTGCGCTTCTGTTTTGACAAAATATCTTTCATATTTGCCCTTTGTTTAGTCCAACCAGACTCAATCTTTCTCGATCTGAGAATTCAATTCTCAAACTTGTTTTATGTCTTTTGGATAATCTTGTAGTGTGTGTGATTTATAAGTTTCTGGTTTATGTTGGCCATCCATAATTAATCATTAATTATGGCTCGATCATGAGTAACACCTAATAGTACATAATGACCCATAATTAACTTGAAAACACAGTTGATTCCTAAATAACTTTTGAACCTTTCAACAGCTACAGTTATTCGTGCGTCTGCTCCTTTCACTCATCTTACACCCGTTTAGTTTAGGACATGGTCTATGTGTCAATTTCCACTAGGCTGACTATGTCACACCTAGCCTAAGTAATAGTTCCTTGTCCTGCGGATTCAAATTACTTAAATATTTGTTTAAGAGTATCATTCTTTTAACGTGCCTCTACTTTGGTCAAAGACTTACGAGTAACAAATCTGACAAGTAGTCATAGGGTATACGTCTCTTAATAAAAGTAGTAAATCCTCTATGGGCTATTCAATCACCTTTGTGCAGTTTGCTTAAGATGTCAAAGTATAAGTCTCCATGATCAAGATGTTTGAATACTTCAAGTCGAAAGAAACTTGCACTCAAGCTGTAATGAAATCTTCATAGACATATATAGAACCACATGAAGTCTCATGGCATGTCACATCTAATGAACTAGTTGTAGGATCGGTGCGCGCAAAACTCTAGGGACAGACTAGTGCTCCTTGCACCAACACTAGTTACCCTTAACCAACATGCATATGTTAATTCTCAATATCTCAATATTTCCAACCAGTTAGGATCGACCGCTTGGATAAACCAAGGAGTCTAACATATGCTAGTCTTATAGAATCGATGATGTCCAGTCTCATTAATTCATCGATTAGGAAATATTTCAATATGTACATAGTTACACATGTAGAGATATCCACTAATTGTGATCTAATCACAATTTCTCTTATGCTATGCATTGTATTGTGGAGATCTTATTAATTTAGTTTAAGATCTAATCAAATACATAGAGAATGTATATTTAAATATTGATTTTATTTATTCAATAAATAATATATTATCTAAGGCGATTGTCTTAGAACATCTTTCAAATATAACAAAAATTGCCATTTACAGATATAATTACTATTCACCCCTCTAGCTATCTAGTTCGCCCCAATAAGGAGCACCCTTTAAATGGCAGAATACTAATAAGAAAATACAAAATTTGATATGAACCCAAGGAGAAGGATGTCTTATAAACCCACAACAAATTGAAGAAAGAAAGAAGGAAAGTCTAAATTGATAAGATGGATGAAAAAAATCTCTACCCAATGTTTAAGAAAGCACGAATCTTGGTATAGAAGATAGAAGATGTTACAACCTTGAGATTGAGGTTGATAAGCCTTTGAACGCTACAAGAGAATGCCTTGATCTAGTTCAATGAAGAACTAATAAGTGAGAGTTTCACCATGCTTTAGATTGAAACAAGCCAAAAGTTACATGTGTAGCCACTATCCTTTTTATTTATAGCTATAGGGTGACTTAAAAAATCCTATAAGGTCAAAAAGAAGTCCATTTAGAAGAGGTCTATGTAGAGCCCTTTGTGTAGGAACTCCACCAACTTGGCTCCTTTGCAATTGAGTAATTATAGCATCTTGTCTTTTCAATCTATCTATGATCTAACTAAATCTGATTTCCATGCATTCTAAGTATTGTCTCAAGGCATGTGGTTCAAGTGATTCTCTAGGTCTTGCTTTCTTTTCACTTGTCGCTATTAAAGTAATCTGTTATCACTCAATCACTCAACTCACTAAGGTTATCTTTTTAAAAAATTTAGAATTGAGGTAATTCTCTATAAGCATTCATTAATCAATTGAGAAATTTCAAGGGCAAAGAATAATGATTAGGATAAAAGATAGAAATTGAAAGAAGAATGCAATTTAGCAAATTGATAAACTTGAAATAAGTGTTGATTTTTTTTTTGCCATCAAATCTAGGCAAAATTTAAGAAAATACGGAATTGTAAGATAAAGATACTTGAAATAAATGTTGAAAGAAAGTTTGCTAGAATTTAATCTAGACAGGTATTAGAATCGAATTTAGGCAAATGTTAGAATTGAATTTAGACTAAACTTTAAGGGAAATGCGGAATTGAAAATTAAAAATACTTGAAATAAGTGTTGAAAAAAAATTTGTCATAATTTAATCTAGGCAGAACATAAAAGAAATACGGAATTAAAAGATAAAGAGCAGTAGAATGAAATGCAACTGCAGAAATAACAAAAATAAGTATATTTCTACTCCCTTTTTTGTTGGTTTTATTTTTATTTTTTTTCCCTTTTTCATATTTTTTTCTAAATTTTGGCCTCTCCTTTTTTTCTTGTCTTTTTTTTTGTTGAAAACCATAATTTTTTTTCTCTTCTTTTTTTTTTATAGCAAAAAGGCAAATACCACTATCGAAGATAGGAATGATAGCAATAAATATTAAAAGATGAACAAAATAGATATAAATTGTTGTAAAGATTCAAGCACAAAAGAAAAAGGATAATCAAATCGATTTAGAAATAAGTTAGGTTTTGATACCAATTGATGTGAACCCAAGGAGAAGGATGTCTCGTAAACTTTTAACAAGTTAAAGAAAGAAAGAAGAAATGTTTAAATCGATAAGATGAATGAAAAGAACTTCAACCCAATGCTTAAGAAAGTACGAATTTTAATATAGAAGATAGAATGCGTCACAACCTTGGGATTGAGGTTGATAAGTCCTTGAACGCTATAAGGGGATGCCTAGATAAGTTCTAGTTCAATGAAGAACTAATAAATGAGAGTCTCTCCATGTTTTAGATTGAAATAAGTCAAAAGTTACATGTGTGGGTGTCACCCCTTTATTTATAGTTATAGAGTGATCTAAAAATTCTAAAAAGCTAAAAGGAAGCCCATTTAAAAGAGACCTATGTAGACTACATAGCTAGTTTGAGTTTACACCCAAATAAAAGTAGAAATTGAGCCTACAGATCAAAATATGCCTAATACATAGAAATGGAACTTAAGAGAGGAATTAAGCTCATCTAAGACTTGAATTAAGTTGACTAAGCCGCATTACTTGCTCTTGGTCAAATCTGCTTCGATTGTAGTTTTGACTTTAACATCTTCAATTAACATATTAAGTGCTTCCTTCATTGTTTTAGTCCTAGCCCTTGTAATTGAGCTTCTATTAATGCATAATAGAGTGGGATGCTCTTTTTCTTCCACAGCCTTAGTTTATCCCCATTTGAACCACAACTTGATCTCCATCTTTAACTCCATCAAAAAGATTAAACGTGAAAAAGGATAGATTAAACATGCTAATGACCATGACCGCTCTCAAATTCTTATAAGGCGGTCTATCTAAACATCAAAATACATGAGATGGTTTGCCCCCCCTTTTATTATTTAAGGAGTATAGTGCATATAAGAAAAATGAGTCTGGTCTGTAATTGAAGATGTGTAGGGCCATATTACTCATCAAACCGCCTAGTGCATGGCGCAATAAAGTAATTTGGTAAGTTTTTAAGCAATGGGTGATGGATTTGAGATATTATTTCCTTTTGCAGTGGTTGCTATCTCCAGGCTGAAGGAGCAGTGAAGCTTGGAATGTCTATCAATTCTGCATTTAGAATTGCTTTAAACACTTGGGCTTTTTGGGTTAAGACGAAGGTCAACACAAACAGAACTCATGTCTTTTTCAGAACTTATGAGCCTTCTCATTGGAGGTAATCATGCATACTTATTAAATATAATTAGCGGTCTCTTTTGGAAGGATTCCATCCTAGTCAACGTTGTTTTATCTTTACTGGAAAATGAATTTTATTCCCTATTCAGCAATTTTCCAAACAGTTAACTAATGTTTGGAAGTTTGATCTTCTGTCTTCGGCCTTAGTTAGAAATTCATTTCTATAATATCTGTTCCTTCAGTGTTAATGTACACGAGTTTCTTTCCTGTGATTAGTATTTCTATGCTACTTAATATTATGCAGCTATGTAAAACAAATTCCTTGGGCTTTTTCTAAGAACAAGTTAAACTAAGGCATCTTTAATATATTTCAATTGTTATGTAAGAATAACAATTCAACCAATGAATTTTCCTTTTTTTTTTCTAGTTAATATATAATTCTTTTGTTATATTTTGCTAGGAAAATTACTTTTTGCAATTATTATTTTTCATTTTAGTATGGAAATATTCTAGCTGCAAACTAGATTTACAATAAATTAATATGTTAAAGATACAAATTGTAGAGAGTTGAACTCTTGGAGAAGTACTTTGAGAGAAGAATGGTTTCAAAATGAATAATCCATGGGTAACTAGCTTATGAATTTCTTTTCTATTAACCCATACAATTTTTTTCTATGGCATTTTTTTAATCTTGGAACCATATATAAATATCAATTTCATCACAGAAATCGAAGAAAAAAAATTATACCTATTTTGATAAAAGATATCAAATAATAAACCTAATCAACAATAATAATAAAAACATAATAATAAAGAGTTTAAAGAAATAGAATTCCGAGGCAAGCGAGACTCAATATTATAATATAAAGATGCATCCTTTTCATATGGGGTTGATTTTAACTTTCTAACTAACTAGTATTGATTCTAATGCAAGTACAATGAGAGTTTGACCTAGGTCTCTTTATTGTGGATCACAATAAGAATGTTTTGACTTAAAATATCAAATAAGAAAAAGGATGGGGATGTAGAGCACTAGAGAAGTTAACTCTTAATTTGGATAATTAATTTTTGGATGAAAAAAATTCCATAAAATGACTCTTCTTTTGTAGAGAGAAAGCAGCCCCTTAAGACCACCAATTGGATTAGATATGTGTTTATATCAAGAGTTGTGATCTTCTAATGATAAAAAATTGCAAAATTAAAATTAAATTAAAGTTTTTTTAATTTTCTAAATCAAAAGCACTAATAGTTCCCTATGAAATTAAAAATTAATTAATATAGTTTATAAAGTGTTGCTTACCGCAACTAGTAAGGTGATTTTAAAAGCTTGAACCTTCACTTTATACTAAAATGTCTACAAGCAACATGGTGAAATCGGCTTTTAAACTGTCACTACTTGTAGACTTCAATCCCTATATAAGGGATAGCCTTCCTATTCGGACAATATTCATCACTGCATTGAAAATCATAAATAACCCCTAAGGGTACACTAGGCTGTACCAAAGTGAATATCCAACAATTTATTAAATGATGTAGAAAATGTTAACAAGATGGTTATCCTAAAACAATGACTCTGCTATACCCATAACATGACTAACAAACTAGCCTCATGCCGATAATGAAATAAACACCAAAGTACCAATGCATAAAATAACAATCTACATAATAAAGAAAAATAAACTGAAATGGACTCTACAAAAATTGTCTTCAAAACTATCGCTGAGCATCTCTGAGCAACCATTCGTAATATTGACCAAACTTCAAAGATCGCCTCAAGTCTGCAAAGTTGAAGGTCAAAGGAAAAGAAGAATGATCATATAGTGCAAAGTGGAGACTGGAGAGATGTGCATGAAAATATAATCAAAGAGGGAAACAATATAGTTAATAATTTATATTTTCATGTTCTTAAACACCATTTGATTATTCCTCCTTTTTCATTGTTCATCTTTAAATTTCTCATTTCAATATTACATACATTATAGTCTTACTTTATCTGAAAACTTAACATAATTTATTAAGTAGATGAACGACTTACAATCCACCTATCAAGGATGTATCCTATAAATAAAGGTGAACAACCCGTAATCTATTGATACAAAATACATCATATAAAATTATAAGATAAGAGTGAGCGACACACAACCCATCTAATAAAGATGTATCATATATACATGAGGTGAACAACTCACAATCTACCCAATACGAAATGTATTATATGTATGCACATATACATACAAATACAAGATGAACGACCCACAATCCATCTGAAATGAGCCTCACATAAGAATAGGGTGAATAACCTACAATCTACCTAGTGAAGAAAAATTATCTCAATTTGTTCGAAGCCTATGAATGTCTAGAAAAACTCAAAAACCCTTTTTAAAGTGTGGATTAAATGCTCTATATTTATAGAGAATTAATTTATTACTAATTTGACGTAAATAATCTCACGTCTTTTATAAATTGTAGAACCGAAGTTCCACGACACAAGATTTACACCCATTCCTTATTAATTTAGCCGAGAAGTTACATACTTTCTTACGAGCGATGAGCCGAGGGTTTCTTTAATATTACTCAATTGTAGGGGACTATTCGACATAATTATTTATGTTATTGGTCAACTTTTTATTTCTCATGATGATTCAAATTTTCTTAAAGGGATTCTCCTAAGCTTTCCTATGCTTTTTCTATTGTAAGTTTCATTAATAAATTTTAATAAAGCAACAACAATTAGAATGTAAAATGGACAAGTAAATATAAACAACATGATCAAGCAAAATACAGGTAAAAATGAGTATGCAATTAATTTTTTTTTCTAACGAGACATAATATAAATCTTAAAGAATTTATCTCTAATATTCCCCTAATAAAGACCTAATTTAATTCTCAAGCACTAAAATAATCTATAGCAACAATCAAGCACATAAAGTATAACTTTAATTTACTTCATATTTCATAATTAAGTAATCATAAATCATTTTCCCCCAATATTATTTATGGTGTATATTTAATCATGCACAAGGTAGTTAGAAAGGAACATGCAAGAAAAACCTCCACCTAAATCAAAGGGTCTAACCGTGCTTGCTGCTCTGCAACATTAACGACAATGATGGCAGTTGCCAACGATGTTGGCGGCGTGAGGGACAGCGGTGAGAGAAGGGACGACGGCATAAGGGAAACTTTAGTTTTTTTTTAATGATGAAGAGCGATAAGGTTAGAGAGAATAAAAAGAGATAGGGTTCATGGGGAAGAAGTCACAAGAAGGAGAAAAAAGTTGACTGGTTGCTTTTTAATTGCATTTTTGCAAAAAGGTCCAATTTTTTTAAAAGATTACAACTACATCCTTTTTAAATAATTTTTATTTTATTTATAAATATAACATAAACCACTCACATTGCCTTTAACTCAAACTAGATCAAAAGTCTATCGCACGAGTTGGCACATTTATGACCATTTGTAATGCCTTGTTTTTTCACGGAGAAATCTTTTAACGGTTCAATTGTTAATTGCGGATTTGTGGTAGTATATCTATACCCTCTGATACGATAGAATTTGGATGCCCATCCGTCGAGTATTGCTTGGATGTATGACGACCGAGTACTATTTGCGTTCTTCATATCAGGTAGAAGGATTTTCTTGGCCAAGGTTAACATGTAGTCAAAGGGCGTTGGTCATGCCCCTTCGATACTTAAGTGAGATGTTGAGAACAGAAAATAGTGAAATGAGAGAGGATTGAATGAGAATTACCCTTCTTTGAATAATCACCTTTCTTTTATAGTTCTATCTTGTAATAGTGTTAATTACTACATTAATATTCTCCTACAATGGTTGTCGATCACTATTATTGCCTTTCCATTTAACGACCCCACGATCTCCTCTCTTGATAACGTCCCATTGTTAATGATTATTAACGCTTATCATTATTAACTACTGTTATTGTATTTGGCCTCCTTTCAAAGCTTGCTCCTCCCTAAATTCATACATCTCACTCTGTGAGCCGTTTGACCTTGGGTCATTTCCCGAGTGCTAGTCTCTGAAATTGAGTGTCATTTGGCCCCGAACCCAATTCCTAAGCACCTTATAACTCTGAACCCACTTCCTAGGCACTGCATGACTCCACACTTTGTTCTCAAGCATTGTATGACTCCGCATCTAGTTCTTGAGCATTGCATGATTCCGCATTCGGTTCTTGAGCACTGCATGACTCCGAACCCGGTTTTCGAGGGCTTTCTTGCCGACTTCGATTCCCGTGCTCTAACTTACAAGGCTCAAATATGGAGCCCAATCTCCTTCAGTATGAGCTTAAACCAGCTGACCCATCTCACATAATCAAAGATTATTATGGAGTATCATTAGTCCCCCCCCCCCCCCCGGCGCACAAGTTAGACGGTACGTTGCAAACTGAGTCATACTCCGCACTAGAATCCAAATTCGATTAAAATATAGACGGTTGCATGTTTAGCGGAGTTGATACTATCTGTGCTTCCTTTATTATAAATCTCCGCCTTTCGATAAACTCGAGATCCACACACACCATTTGTACTTCTCCACGTGCTCGTCTTCTTTCCTTCAAATATCCAAACCCTAACTTTTCCCTTTCACTTTTCTTCATTTAACTTCCATTCTCTGATTCCTCTCCAACAGTCGCTCTTCTCCTCACCTTAGTAAGTACTCTCCTTCATTCTCAAAGTTTTCTCCTCTTGTTCCTATGGTCTCTTCTTGCCCGAACATAAAAAACCCCTCTGTCATTTCTCCTTGGTTTGAAACCATCAAAACCAGACTAAACCTAACTCATTCCTTTGTTGTTTACAGGGATGAGTACATCACTAAAGGAAGCAAACTGATGCTTCCTAAATCCTCTGATCGCCCCCACCAACCCCCTACTATACTTTCTTCGTTGGTCAGTTTGAAAGAGGGATGTCTTCCTATCCCTTCTATCTATATCCATATTATTTCCTTCTTTGAAATCCCTTTGAACCAAATTGCCCCCAACTTCTTTCGAATCTTGATCGGGACTATTATTGTTTTCAAACACCTTGACCTCCTATCATCGCCCATTCTCTTTCACTGTCTCTACCAACTGAAAATGGCAGAGCTAGGGTTTTTTTTTATTTCATGGCTCGTCCTAATTGCCAATTCCTCCCATAAGGGCTGGAAAAACTTCTTCATCCGGCTAAACATATCTCTTCCCTTTTCATCTTATTGGGCGATAGAACTCCTAGTTCTTCCTGATGTGAAGAATGTCTGAGCTCAATGTCCCTTCGCCTCTACTATCTAGGCCCTTCAAGTTAAAAGATATAGCATCTCTACTCTCTTGGATGATCGACTTCTATCCCATTTCGAGCAAGACGGATACTTCGGCTACCATGTCACTCGCCTGTTCCACCTCAGTTTCTGCTCGATTGAATTTCACTATTCTGTAGCCCGGACAATTTGGTCGACCAGACTTACCTTTTTGTTGCTTGAACCTGCAAAATAGAATTAGCACAGAATTGAGTATGATTTATGCAATTTCTAATTTAAATAGTTAAACAAATGTCCGATCTCGATTTTGTAATCTTAGTAGGATACTTAGTCGGATCAATGCCTAAGTTTGTCCCCTGACACATCCTTACCATCCTTTGCAGAAGGATCTCTACACTCTAGGAATTTACTTTCATTTATCCTTTGCCAAACATCTGGTCTACTTGATCTGTTTGAGCTTCTTCTGCTTAGCGTCTGATCACACGACCCATCAGGGGTTCCTTTGACTCGATGTTTGGCCCTTTGACCAGGGGTTCCTTTTACTCGATGTCGGATCCTCTAGCCCATCGAGTCCTTCCTGCTAGACATCCGGTCTCGCTGAACCATTTAGACTTCCTACTTGGTGTTTAGTACTCTAGATCCGCCAAGTCTTCTGTTGCCTAGTATTTTTTTTTGAATAAGTAAAATTTTATATATAGCA
>NW_027433602.1:0-6525 GCF_044706935.1 Curcuma longa
TAGTATCAAAGTGAGAGGTGCTCAATCTCAATGCAACCACTGATCAAGCAGTTGTTCAATTTTTTTTGGTTTTCGCTCTAAATTTCATTTTATTTCTTCTCCCGCACTACTAATCCAAAACTAAGTCTTGGTACATATTTTTTTTATTATGTGCAAGATTTTATGGCCCATCAGGAAGGCTATAGCACCGCCAAACCACCTTTGTTCTCTAGGGAGGACTTCATCTACTGGAAAAAGGCAGAAGATAGAGTACCATCTCAAGATCAGGTGGATATAATCATTGTAATCTAGACTGAATTTATAATCCCCACAGACCACGACAACATCACACAATCGTGTGAAAAATGGGACAATCCATAAAGAAGAAGATAGAGGCTGACGCCAAGATAACCCAGACTCTCCCGTACGAATTAACCAAGGAAGAGTTTAACCGAGTTGGTCCGTTTATAAGTGATAAAGACTTATGGGACAAACTCATCGAGCTGCATGAAGGGACCTCCAATACCAAAGTGAGCAAACACGCCTTCTGCTCAATAAACTATATAACATGAAGATGCAATAAGGAGAATCCGCAAGTGGGTTACACGTACAGATTCATGACCTACTCAACAGACTCCACGTTATTGGACAACCCATGAAAAACTAAGATATTATTAGGTACGCACTGAAAGCGTTCCCCAAGAACACTTTGTAGGCATCAATGATTAATGCGCACAAGGTCTCCAGAAACCTTTCAAAAATAAAATTGGATGAGTTATTTTTTAAATTCAAGTTGCACAAGCAAACTAACACCAATCCTGTCGAGAAAGGGATTGCTTTTATTGCAAGACAAATGAAAGAAAGGAAATCTAGAAGTAAGTCGAAGAAGAATCCGAAGGATCATCGGGTTCAAAAAGCAACGACGAAATTGTTACTGAGCTAGTAAACCTAGTTTATAAAATGCTAATGAAGAAACACAGAGTTCGAAGGTTAGAAATAAAAAAGGTGGTACAAAAGGCTAGTTCAACTAAGGCACCAACAAACAAGACTAAACTCACATGCTATGGATGTAAGAAAAAAATGGCATTTCAAGGTCGAATGCCCAAACTAGAAGAAAGAGCGCAAGTCCAAGAAGAAGACACTCAAGGCCACTTGGGATGAGTCATATTCAAAAGACTCAGAGGAAGAAGCTAACATAAGCTTCCTAGCTCTCCCAGCTCGAGAAGAACTCACAGAGACTGAGACTGAACCAAACATGGAATCAGACACCGAGTCAAATTCAAGCCATAGATCTGTATCCAATCCAGAAGGGCCAAATAGCTCTGTAAGTATAAAAAAGTTGCATTCTATTATCTATTGTTTAACTAAGAAACTAGCTGAGTCTAGTGCCCAAGTTGTTTCTAGTGCCCAAGTTGTTTCTTCTAAAAGAAGGTAGTACTTCTTAAGGAGAAAGTCAACATCAATTTGCCAACTGAAAATATTCAAGTTGGAATTTCAACTCAAGTCAACCTTGAGGAAGAATATTTCAAGTTGAAACTTTAGATTGATGACCTAAAAAGATCATTGGAAAAGTTTACTTCAAGCTCCAAGTATCTTAACATGATGTTTGAAACTCAAAGGGCTATGTACAACGAATCTGGGCTTGGACATAAAGTCAAACATAGATCTTACATGTCTTTATTGAATCGATCTAAGAAATCAAGAGTCTAAGCATGAGTTTCAAAGTCCAACCTGACCAATCCTGTTGGATTGAACCGTTACTAGGTCCTCAAGGATCAAATACACTATTTAATCAGTCACAATAGGGGTAATGATCCAGGGGGATCAAAAACCATTCATGTTAGATAGAATTATTTGTTTGTTATTTTTATTTTTTTATTTCTTGCATTTAGATTGAACCTAGGCTAGTTAAGAATACAAATTTGATTAAGACTTGCCCAACCTAATACCAAAGTAGGGCGAGATAATAGTATGTTAGAAAAATCTAGTATAAATGGTCAAGTGGGGTAAAGAGTACACTAATTGATTTACTTAGCTGATTGAAACTAACCGAAACTACCTCGTTAAATCCTAGACTAGTTAGACCAAAGTTTCTCCCTAGATTAGCTAAGTGTACAATTTCTCGAATCAGCTTTGCCTTAGAAGGTGGTAGTTGCTCTAATACCCAAAAAGGCCCCTGTGCCTCGCCACTGCCTAGAAGTTGACTCTTGAAATACATACTTAGTAAGTCAAAAAGATAAACTTGAATCTAACTCAAGATTAATCAAAATTTAGAGAGTCATCATTTAACTAATTAAGATAAAAATTAAAAATCATATCACACAATCCATAGAATTAACTGTTTAATAATCTAACAATGAGTGAGATAAAATTAGAAACAAAATAAATGAATTTTACCTTAACAAATTAATTTTAACTTTAGCAAATTAATTTTACCTTAATAAATTAATTTTAATTTTAATAAACTAATTTTACCTTAACAAATTAGTTTTAATTTTAACAAATTAATTTTACCTTGACAAATTATTTTTATCTTAACAAATTAATTTTAATTTTAGTAAATTAATTTTACCTTAACAAATTAATTTTACCTTAACAAATTAATTTTAACTTTAATAAATTAATTTAAAATTTAACAAATTAATTAAACTTAATTAAAACTTAACCAATTCATTAAACTTAACTCAACCTTAATTAAACTCTACCTAACCTTAATTGAGACTTAACAACTTTAATCAATTAACATTACCATTAACTTAATAAAATCTTAATTAATTAACTTAACTTTTAAAACCTTAAATAATTAACTTAACTAATTTAATTAAACTTAATTAAAACTTGACAAGCCCGACGCAACCTAATCCAGGTGTCCGGATACAAATCCAGGCGCCCCAAATGTCTTTCAAACACCACTCATAGTTTCACATAGGCATCTTCGATTTTTGAATCCAAGCACCTAGAATTTTTTTCAGACGTCCCACACCGCATGAAATCCAGGCTCCCCGATTTGAATCCAAGCACTCAAATCACGTTTATAAAAATAACCCAAACCCTAAGTTTCCAAACCACATAAAATCATCTTCCAACCTCAAAAACCCTTTCTTGCACCATCGCTAAGGTTCTAGGTCATCAGTTTCTTATTTTTCTAATGAAAATGCCTAGGTAAGTCCACAAAATGATCTAAAGTAATTTAAAATTATTTTTTCTTAGTTAAGTCTTAATTTGTGCATTAGGATTAAGAGGAAGACCACTGAGGCTGGTACTACTAGTACTCCTAGTACAAATCCCAAATTTCCCACTGTGAAGCTTAGGATTAGATTTGCATCATTAACTTTTATACCTCTGCATTCTAGATATTTATGTTGGATATTTTTCAGACGTTCATGTATAACTTCCATGGAAGTCATAGAGCATTATGGCCTTTAGCGACTAGTGTATTGTACTAGCCCGGTTAACACGAATTTGTGTGCCGACTGTACAATAACCTAGTTCAAATTGATAATCTGACCTACTCCACCAGAGTAGCTGGGAGATATTTCATTTTATCTCCCACCATTATTAGAGAGCACTTAGGACTTAGATATTCATCATGCACATTTGCCTGCTACCCCCCTAGGCATGTATCTTTTACGGATCCTTTTATTCACACATCACATTAGACCTCATGCATTCAAACATCTTTGGAGAGGAGAGGGGTCCCCACTATGACCCAGTTATCCTCACTTAGACTCAGAGTGCAGGACTATATTCTGTACAGAGTCTTAGTGACTTGTATTTTTCCTTGAATATCAGGAATGTCGCGATGATACGACCATTTCATATATTTCTTTTATATGCACTACATCATAGGTTAGATATAGATATTAATTTATATATATTCCATGCCATCATTTTTTCATTTGGTGTCACCAGTAGCAAGAGGGTACATATGTCCTTCTATCATATTTTGATATCGCTCCTAACATCACTTCGGTTTGACACCACCTTAGGTGATGTCAAACTAGCTAGTGAGTTTGACATGTTAGGCATTAGGAGTTTCTTCTTAGCTAGGTACATATAGATGAGGATGGAATTTTATCTTGGTGACGGGGGAATCAATCTTGGCCACAGCCAGCCGCCGAGGAGGAGGAGGACTATATCGATCTAACTGATCTCCTTCAGATCCTTTCACCCCCACCTCCTATCACTCTAGAGCAGAGAGTGATCAGACTCGAAAAGTCAATCCCCAGTCTAAACGACTTAGTTGCTTCCTACCATCTGACTATGGCTAACCAGTTTGAGAGTTAAGAGGAGCATAGTAGGGCTAGGCATTCTGAGTTGATGGACATGCTTAGATCTTAGGGCATGGGCCACCCCCATCCACCTCCCCAATAGACCCAGCTACTTTTACTTTTTGACTTCTAATATTGACTCCAGTATTGACCCTTTTACTGTGTATTGAGTGATATTTTTTTAGCTTATTATTGCATTTCCTTATTGCACTTTATAGTTTATTAATCTTTAGGAATGTATTTGGTAGACTAAGTATAAATATTTCTTATATTTCAAAATTCATGTTTTCAAATCTACTACTTACTTAGTTTTTCAAAAATATTTTCAAAATTTTATTTATCTTTGAAAAACTTAGTTTAAAATTTTTGATTTTCAAAAGTAAAAAGAAATTTTTGGCCCTAGTCTAGGTACTTCAATAGAGATCATGCATCTATAGACTTAGGTTAATGCATCTCACAAAGCACACTAGATAACTTGATTGTGTATTGTGAAACCTAGAACGGTGTGAGATGCATAGGGTCATAGCCTGAGTTTCAGATGTTTATGTCTGTGCATCAAACTAAAACTTAGACTAAAAACATAAACTATGGATCAAGTTAAGTGTTCCTCCTTAGTATAAGCTAAATGGAATGATACACTTAAACTTGATCAACTTGGTCAAGCTACTATCTTTTGAATAGTTAGCCAAAATCTAAGTTGAACATATGCCTAAAAGGAAAATTTTTTTCGTCTAAGTATTTTTATATATTATATAATATGCTTGGACTCAAACCTATTTTATTCATGTGATTAAGTGATTTTTATGAATTTTTTTCAAAAACAAAAGTTTTTATAAATATTTTTTGATTATGTCAAAGGGGGAGAGAGATAGTTAATTCAAAGTTAAAATTCAAAATATTTTTCCTCAAAAAATCTAAATCAAAATGTTTTTTTGAAAGTGAAATATTTTCAAATGGATTTTCTTGAAAAATAATTTATCTTTTACAAAAGTTAGTTTAATTATTACAAAATAGATTTAATTTTAAAAATATTTTCCAAATTTAAGTAGGACTTGAATGGTTAACCATGTCAAGTTCAGGGTGAGAAAAGGAAAAGAATTTTATCAAAAATTATTTTCTTCTCTAAGTAAAACATAAGTTTCAGGGGGAGTCCTGAATTGAGGGGGAGTCAAGAACGTTAAGTTCTATATGATCATTATGACTTGCCTTGATTGTTGCTATGATTTACTTCTTTTTTGCAAATATTTTTACTTAACTTGGAACCTAGGTTGTCATAATAAAAAAGGAAGAGATTGTTGGTGCAGGGAGCACCAGATGATCGAACCTAAGTTTTGATAATGGCAAAGGGTTCAAGTTAAGTGTATGAAGTGATCTGATGAAGCTGAACTGAGTGTGCAGGTAGCACAGGAAAGCCCTAGTTGCAGCTAGGCACAGGAAAATCCTAGTTGCGGCTAGGTGGTGGAAGTCCTAGCTGGAGGCTAGGCAAAGGAAGACCTAATCTGGAGGATTAGGTGGAAGACTTAGTTTGGAGGACTGGGCAAGGAAGTCTTGGTCAGGAGGACTAGGCAAGGAAGTCTTGGTGGATCAAAAGCACCAAGCTGAAGTCTAGGCGGGTCTGGAGGACTAGACGTCTAGCGGTGGAAGTCCTGGGGGCCGAGGATCGAGGCTAAGCAAAAGTTCAACAAGTCTGGAGGACTTGGTTGACACAAGGTAAATTCTCCCGAGTGGAGTGAGTGAAGATGCATTCCTAGTAAGGGGAACAGTAGGCATCGATTTGACCTAGAATTTCACTAGAAACTTGAAGTCAAGACCAAACTAGTTGGCTAAACTATTTACTTTCCTATTACATTTTGTGTTTTGGACTAACTTGTAATGCAGGAAAGGAGGGGCTGAAACTTTATGTTCTAGGCGCCCTTATTTGGATCTAGGCGATCGGACGGTCTAGGCGCCCGGATTGGTTCTAGGCGATCAGATGTCAGTGGAACAGGCCAACGAGGCGATGAGGTGGTAAAGTCCCAGTGGTCGGGACACCTCAGCCTCTAAGAGCCCGAAAAGATTCCAGTCGCTCGGATCTGGATAAGATGTTGCAGAGTCAAAGTTGATCCAGCAACCTCCATATCAGCATCCAAGTGCCCGAAGGGATGCAGGCACTCGGAAGATGCCGAGTCAGCGTCGAAAGTGGATTGACATGTGGAAGGATGTGGAGGCGCCCGGATCAGTTAATAAAAGCAGCCTCGAGAGGAAACCCTAAGAGCATCTAATTACGACTCAACAA
>NW_027433603.1:0-18401 GCF_044706935.1 Curcuma longa
CTCTACTCATCTTCAGATGGGGGCTTCCGCCCTTGAGATGCGACATCGCTTGACTGGATCTTTGCTTTAGGCGGCATCTAGAAGATCTGCCTTCCACTCTTGCAAAAGAGATGGATTCACCCCTCCTTAGGACTACCACCCTCCAATTCGCTTACATTGATGACACTGCTAACAACGGATCCTTTGAAGACAGATAGTAATAGATCTTGATTTGCCTTCAATAAAGAAATGGACGGTCCACGCACGGGCAAGCCGTCAAGCTCAAGATGGATGATGAATAAGGGAAAGTTGTCCTCGAAACTCCTAACTCGGTTGAATCCAGCGAACACTTTCCTGGAAGGGCATAGCCTGACAGAAATGCCAATTCTCGAACGTCTGGGAGAAAAAAGACTTCGAAAGCCGGGCACCATTTCCCTATCCTGTTATTGGTTTTCTTTACTTTGACTCACGGCAGGAAGTAGTCACGGGAGTCTTCGCCGGCCCGACGGACGTTATCAAAACAAGAAATCTTTCTTTCCGCTCAATTGAAATAAAGAAAACGGTTCCTTGGCCCTATTTTGAATGAATTTATTCGGCTGTCGCTTCATCAGAGGCCGAAGCTTACTCATATTCTGCCAACGATCAAACTTCCATCACCAAAGCGGGAGGTTCTTTTTAGGACTGAAAAGGAGAGGTTTCTTACACGCAGTCAGATGATGTTCGAGTGGAGGAGTACGAAAAGGCTGACAGCTAAAAAACTAGAGAAGGGGAGAAAGATGCCTACTCTGTACTATCACTGGCCAACGAGCGGTTTAGCAGCATGAGAGTGAGTAGCTGGTCTTCCCCCTTGCCTATAAGTAAGGGTCGCGGTCCCAGCGTCTAAGCTAGTTCTTGTCTCCGTCTTAGTTGCATGGTTCAGAGCCCATGAATGGAAAATAGGTATATCTCATGCGGTTCTATGTAGTGCACGAGTATCTCTTTGTTGGGCTAAGCTGCTACTTTTGCAGAAAACAGGTGTCCAAACGGGAAAGAAACCTCTCCTTAGATACAACTCTGTATCGTATCGACGAATCGTTAGTGTCCGTTCTTCCGGAATCGATGCGAGACTTCAAACAAAGGCTTCACCTTATGTTGATTTCACAGACTATCTTTTACCCTCTACTCTGGTATTGACCATTGTCCTAAGATCGTCATTCATCGGTCTTATCGGTCATCCTTCGCTTCCTCGTTTGTAGGCTGGTTAGGAAGTGTAGAACCTTTGCGTTCCCTTACAACGAGCATGCCTGTTGTAGGCAGATCTTCCGCCCTTGGGAAAACATCCATCGTTCCAGAGGTTAGGAGCTGTTATCCCTCATAAAGAGGTCATTCCAAGCGTATCAAAGAACAGGTCCTTCGACCTTTGCTTCCAAACCTTAGCAGCACATCTTTAAGGTGCAAACAACAGGAGGCAAAAAGAATGCGTTATTTCGCTACTTGAAAAGCCAAATAAGGGAATCAGTCACGAGGGGGTCCAATCTCGCGATTCTTATATATCCAATCGAGATTGGAGACAAGACAGGATCCGGAGTTTTCCTCTCCCATGGCTGATTGGTTCCTTCTCTTCGGCTGAGCTGATCTGCTAATTCTGGCTGGTTAGGAGAGACTACTCTTCCCTCGCTTCGGAGGCCCATGCAGAGCCCATGCCTTTCTCGTGCGTATCTCTTCTCTCTTGTTAGGAGGAGTGATCCCTCAGAAAGAATGGTCCATTGGTCAGTAGAAGAAGAACTCCGGCCAGTCTCTCTCTTCCATGAATCGGGTCCCGGTCGAAGAAAGAGGATTTGGAAAGGAGATAAATAGCCCCTTTGGCGTAGACTAACTGTATATAATATAAGATAAGTACCTCTGCTACAACTTACTATATTTTTGGGGCATATAAATAGCCTTTGGGGCTATTTACGACTAAGCCTAATCCCCTTCTCTGTCGACTAGAGGAGTCTCAGAACTCTAAAACCAGATACCAAGACTCCAAAGGTTGATTTCTTCCTATCTCAAACAACAGGGGATCCCTATTTCTGTTCTATTCTTTCATGAAAGCAGGCTGCACACCCCTTCGGCTAGCATTTGGACAAACATTCTCCTTCCTTTGCGCCCACAAACATTCAAAAAGAAATTCGTAGGTTCAGGGGCTGCACACAAACGAAATAGTCAAACAAACGAGATGTTGTATCCCAGGATACATTTCCAGACATTTCCTGAGGGCTTTTCTCGGATCAGTCTTGAATGCTTTCCTTTTCAACCGGAAAATAGAGATTGGAAAATAGCTGATCAATGAACATCGTCTTCGGCGGCTGCGTTTTTCGTTTTATACGGGTTTAGTCGACGGTTTTCCGCACCGGTGGCTGCCTCGGATGAGATCCTTTGCCTTTGATTGCCTTACCCTGGAACTCTATAGTTCCCCTCTCACCCGGCTTAATATCAGGATTTCTTACAAGAAAAGAATCGGCTATTGAGTAGGCACTCGTAGCAGCAAGATAGATTGCCTCATGAATACTTAGTTTAAACTGCGCCTCCGTTATATTATAGTAAGGCGAAGATTTTCAATCCCATTAAGATCAGATTCCATATCATCCACCTGCCTATGAATCAAAAAGATGAGAACTCAATTCCTTTAAGACGTTTAGCGAAGCCCTTCCCGGACAATAGGCAATAGGCTTAGAACCATGAATAGACTCCTTCCAAAGGCAGGGGTCAGCGAGCAGGTTCTTTTCGTTCGTCCAACTCCACTATGAAAGGACCCAAAGGCACAGCATCCCCGGTCTTAGTAGCGGGCGGTATGGAATCCCAAGGGAAGGGGGTCTAGCAAGGGATTCCCAAAGAGATCAATCCCGTAGTTCCTCTCGCGCCAATAGTACGAATACCAGAACCGGATCCTAAGCATTGAAGCAAAGGAGATCTATGCTGGGCTTCGCTAAACCTCTTTCTTTATAGCCCTTACTCGGTAGAGCTTGCGTCGGTTTTGATTGGGCTTACTCGATAGAGTCCGCTTTGTTCACGGGAAGCTTATTCTGGCTGATACGATTACTGAGCGAGCAAAAGAAGCTCGCCCTTGGAATTCTGGATCCATCGAGGTCCATTATACGAATCTCTATAGCACCTCTATCCCTTGATCGACGCCAAGGAAAGATTTTTTACATGCCTTGGGCAGACTTCCTTCTTCTATTTATTGGATATTGTCCCTTGGGCAAATTTCATTCTCTTTATTCCCTGACAATCTCGATGGGACTTCTTTATGTTACGTCCCCCTCATTTCTTCCTCCTGCTCGCTACCAGTCGCCTTTTCTTTTGTTTGAAGGTAGGAGTGTATCAGTCTTATCACCAATATCTGTAATAGTGAGGGTATCTTGTGCTTCGCCTCGTCTAACTAGGATAAGTGGCTAATGGACATAGCAAAGATACCAATAGTTTGAGAGCAGTTAGAGTCCAGTGGTCAACCTTTCCACTTGCAGTCCTAAGGGCATAATCAATTCTTCTATTATATGTTCAAGTGTTGTGAGACAGATAGAAGAAAAGAATAGCCTTAGAAATACATAAATCATACCTCGTTCTAGTTCATATATGTTGAGGCTAGAGAGTACGATACATCGGTGTAAAAGATTCAAATAAGGAAAAATAGAGTGCTAAGGAGTATATCTTTGGATTTATCAAAGATCTCGATAAAAAAGATCCCTCTAAAGGAAATGATTATAAAGAAGTTTATGAGAAACTGCAATACTTTGACCAGTATACTTTGGAAGTGATCATGTTATATACTATGAGTACACTATTCCACTGTATGAAGAATTCGGTAGCTGTACGCCTAGCGACTTTGGCGGATCAGCTGAACATTTATGCTAATGTACACATCCAACATGTGATGAATCTCAAAGAGAAGGATAAGAAAGAGAAGGATAAAAGAGATACTGAGCACAAAGGTAGTCATACTAATACGATTCTATCTCAAAAGAAGAAGAAGGAGTAATAATCGTATAAACCCCTGATGTTCAATATGCTTTAGGTAGATTGATGGTTACATTCTTAAATGAGAGAGGGTTAATTACAATAACGGATCTATTAGATGATAGTAATCAAACTATTAAGGGCCCTAAAATGAAAATAAATTACGGTAAATTCTTTAAGAAAAAAGCATCACAATATGTGATATGTAACTTTGACATACGATTATTACAAGTAAAACTCAATTTACCAATGGTATGTGAGCCTATTCCATGGGCACCCATGAATTCTAGGATTCGGCCAAAAAGTGTTTCTGATCTGAGTGGAGGTTACTTAAATCAACCTATTGGTGACTTTTATCAACGATATAAGTTATTAACATCTCATGACTTGGAACATTTTCATATAGTGTTAGAAGATAAATATTCAATCTTTATTTCAGTTATGAATAAATTGGCTTTCGAAATAAACAAAGATGTCTTAGACTTCATTAATGAGAACTATGATAGCTTAGTTCAAAAGGATTGACTTCTGCCTAGGAGTCTATCTTCGTTGAATCCAAGTAAAGTGATATCAGGAGAATTAAGAGACGCATTCCTGAAGGACAACACTCTACGTAAGAATTGTAAATATAAGGATGTAGTTCAAGAGTTCATGGTACATCATCAACGTGCATGTTATGAAGAATTTATATTCAAACTTGCTGAATCCTTAGAAGGATATCGATTTTATCTGCCGAATAAAAGGTTATGGCCTTGACTTTCGTGGTCGAATCTATCGCGCGGGGATCATACACTTCCACGAGCGTGATTTGGCTAGGAGTCTCTTAGTCTTTTCTAATCCTGATCGAATGATAATAATCAATCCCAAAGTACTGATATGAATCAAGATTGATTACTAGGTATGGCTACTTTATATCATTATAAAAAAATGGAGTCTTATAAAAGAGCAGCTGAATTGTATACTCAACTCAATGCCCTAAGGCAAGAAGATAATATCTCGATAATCGACTCCGCTGCTGGAGCTAGGGATCCCTTTCAATTTATTAGTAAGAGTCTAGCTATAAAATCAGGTCATTATAAAAATAAAGTACCTATTACCCAAGATGCTTCTGCAAGTGCTTATCAAATTATGGCTTACTTATTGTTAGATAATAAAATGGCTAAACATACAAACCTCATTAAAGCTGATCAATGCTCTAAGAGCTATGCACCACCAGAGAGAAAAGATATTTATGAATTAATTCAATCTGAGCTGGTTGATTATCTTTTGTCGGTTCAAAAGAAACATGAATTGTTGGATTCTCACCCCCCACTAAAACCTCACCAACTACAAATAGTGGTTAATATGCTCGATCGCAAACTCAGAAAACAACTCTTTATGCCTTTACGGAAAAACGCTATATACCATATCTAAGGATATTGATTCATATTCCATTTTTTAAATAAAAACGAATGTAAGTATGTAGGAAAAGTAATCACTCTATTCTATAAAGAAAAATTCTATGGTATAGTTAATTTAATTACATTGGTTGGAAATGTAGGTTGGATATTATCCGCATCTAATAATCCCGTCGTATATAGCATACCTCTATATAGAACTATACAGGACTATATGTCGTCTAAACTCATATATATTTGGGTATACCTTCGTAAGAAGCATGGTGAAAAGAATAAGGATAATAGAACGAGGTGTAAAGTGAGTCTACGACATCCAACAGAAAGACGGGATCGAAGGAAGTCTCAAATTTCCACCTTTGTGAACTTCATTCATCAAAAGGATGCTGGTATTGCTATGAGCATGGTGAAACGAATTATTGACTCAATGAATGCACCAATATACACTGTGCATGATAACTTCATTACTACACTCCCATATGCATCTGAACTTTATAAATTGTATTTAGATGTTTTTATTGATGGTCAAAATTCTTATTTTTGCCCTTTATCTATACTTAACCATTATCTGATTGATAATCTGTATTATTATACAAAGCCTGATAGTAGACCACCGATTGAGAAAGCTATTCCACTTAATATTATGGAACTACGCAAAGTGTTATAAAATTATCAACCTAAACGTATACGTAAGAATAAGAAGGAAATTACTAAAACTGAAGTAAGAGAATTGGAGTCTTGGGATGAAAAGATTAAACTAATAGTCATTATAAGTCTTTTGTGGAGTATACATGCCATATTAGGACTAATAATATTAGTGATCTAAGCGGATATAAATCGAAATTGGAGTTATTTACAATGAAGATGAAAGAATTGCGAGATCAATATTACTTAATATAGAGTTTGCACCTATAAAGGTGGATTTCTAGATAGGACATTGTGAACATCAAAGTTTCAAAGAAAGGGTCTATTCATCCAAGGTTCAAAGAAAGGGTTCAAGAAGAGATGAAGAAAAGCAATTGGGAGCAAAGTCAGATTAGAACACTCGAGAAAGGAAAGGTATGGCGGAAGAGTCCAAACCAAGTCCCGCTAGACTCGTTCCATAGAAGATAGAAGCCCTAGCCTAGATAGAAGATAGTGCGGAAAGGGGGCAGGCTATACTCTGAGTTGTAGTTCTAGTCTTTTCAAAGTCGAGAAGGGGTGTAGCCATCGGCTGAGGAGGAATTGCATCTTTCGGGCTAAATCATATAAAGAATCAGTCCTTCTATGAGATAGAAAGGTAGACCCGCGGTTTATTTCGCTAGTGTGTCAGAGCCTGCAGCCGTTTTATTTCGATCTGGTGGGGTAATCAAAGTCCTTCTATCAGGCCTTTCATGTACGAAATTCTGCCACGGGATTTAGTTTGACCAATCCCCATGGGCGACACATAGGAGCATCCGTGGTCAATACCAGCAAAGGCTTCAGAGCCAATCTCGTGATACTAGTCACTTTATCAAGCTGACTAAACAAATGGATCCTTGTGCTCAACCGCGACTACAGCTGTGTCTCGCTCAAGCGCGTTGATCAATGGGAGATTCTCCCGTGGATTCCTAATAGGTTCCCGTAAGGATGTTGAAGATTGGTGAGAAGTTGAAAAAGAATCGATTCCTACCTTAGATTAGCACAACTAGCTATGCGACCTCAGCAGGCCTATATTCTAGTCGAAGAGAGGGTTATTCTAAGGAAGGCTGCTTCTGCTCCTAAACTAGCTACTCGGCTGAAGCTAACTCTGTTCTTGTATACGCCACCAGAAGGCTTCTCGGGAACCAACCCGACTTCTGATAGTGTAGCTAAAGCCCAACAGCGCCGGAAAGCAGGTCTAAACGAAGCCGCCGGGAATCACTAGCGATAAAGCGAATAGGGTAGCGACGACCGCGGTAATGGTCATGTGCCCGCTTATCTACTATATTAGTACAAGAGTCACTCCCGACTCCTATTCGCTCGCTTGTGTACTGAACAAAAAGATCAACCTTAGGGTTTTACGCGGGCAGCTACAATGTATTAAAGAGGACTTCTCTTTGTACCAGAACAGCCAGCATACGACTTGAAAGAGAACGTAGCGAACAGAGGCAAGTGAGCAAGCAAAGCAGTCACTCCAGGGAAAGAATTGTGAAACAAAAGAATCCATAGCCGGCTCGTACGGTGAAAGCAATAGAATCGAAAAGAGGGCGGCTTTGGCTTGCAAGTCTTGAGACCAGAACCTATCGCATGGGGCCCAGCAAACTCAAGTTTGTTGGCTTACTTCGGTAGGACTATTGAGCAGGATGCAGCGCTGGAAGAGCTGAACCAGATACGTAAGAGATACAGAGTGATTCTACTCGCTTTGAAGCGATGGAGCCCTTCCTCGGTCTCTGTTAACTTCTTTGGAGTTCCTCCGAAGCCATAACATAGAAGAAATAGATAGCAGGGGTGCTAACGATTTGCTAGCGACAAGACCAATTCAAAAGTCAATTCAGAAGGAAACCAAACAATCTAGTAGCAAGGGACTGATCTATCTTACCTACGCTCCCTTCATAACGGGGAAGAGGTTGTGCAATTAGATTAGACGGTTAGGCGGGGAACTATTGAGGTTTCTAGGGCAAAAGACATAGGAAAGCGAGGTGCTAGAATGTGCTAAATTGGTCGGTAAGAGCGCAATTCTTCCTATCAAACCTAGGGACATTAGGGTACCCATACGAAATAAGGGCACTAAGGGCACGGCACCTTTGCAACCCCCCACAAGAACAGAAATACACAGGGGACCCGCATTAAAGATTACTTCAGTTGAACTCTTTTCGAATAGGGCCCTTGCGGACATTATGCCTAGTAGGCTACATAGATAGGGCGTGGGGAAACAAGCGGCTTAGTTACCCTAACGGACAGAAAGGATGGTACTCTTCCTTTGGGATTTGAAGGGCTTTGGGGCGAACAGCAGAGCTCAACTCAAGAGCTCAAGAACAAAGCAAGGGAACGAGGGAAACAAAGGGAATTTCTTTAGCCTAAAATAAATATAAATTCCAAATTTGAATAGGAATCTCTCCAATGACCGAAGACAAAATAGAGTACTCCTTCATCTCACCATCTCCTCTCCCGCTTCTGTGACTCAGCTTCATCGTACAAGGGACTTAGGGCTCATCATTCCACTTCGACTGGTAGGGGTTTTCTATTAGTGCACTTCGGTGGGAATAAGTCTTCCTCTTTTCTTTCAATCGGAGGGTCTGCTGTTCGACTGAAAAAGATGCTTCATCCCTCGGATCGTCCGAATTCGTGACCCAAACTCTATCTAGTTTAGTTACATCAAAGGTGGCTGCCGAATAACCGAATAAAAGGGGAAACTTTGCCTGCCAGATTGCCTTCGGTAACCCTAACCCAGTTATCAAAAGAAGGCGCCAGTTCGGCTTTCAAGAGAGGGGAGCAGCTCTTGTCTTCGATGAACACGAAGGCTTTGATGAAAGGAAGAGGACAATTTACATTTAAAGTAGGTAAAGTAGGGCGCTTAGGCTGGAAGAAAAGAGATAAAGGAGACATGTGCTTGGACGGGCGGATGCCCTTTCTCCTTTTAAACTTGGTGAAGTCGGAAGTTCCAAAGGATGGTAGGATTTATCAGATCAGAATTAAAGTAGACCTCTTCGGATAGACCAATTAGAAGAGAGAGATGCCATTGACTTGGAACTTCAGTCCGCTTCGACTTATCCTTGGAACTTCGTACCTGCAGCTTGTCTTTGTTCGGTAGCAGGTCCTGATAACATTACCAACTCACAGCACCAGGACTTACTGCTTTTTGATTTAACCACTGCCTTTTCAACTCAACCGCTAACTCCACCACCGGCTGACTCTTCCTAGTAAGAGGCTACTAAAAAAGCTAAGAGCTCGACTCCAACTCCAACCTCTAGATCTACTTCTAAAGCTACTAGCTACGTTCAGGGGCGAAGATCCTTAGTTCACTCCTTATTCATTCAATTCAACAAGGCGCTCGGGGGACGAAAGGAGAGCCAATGGCGCAAAGAGAGAGGCGGCCTGGTGGGGACACCACGATACGATAGGGGATAAGGGCGAAGTTAAGTAAGGGCTCCTCGGATAATCTATAATCTATCAATAGAAGTCTCTTCACCACATGATGATACCCATGCTCGAAGGGGAACCTTCCAAGCAGGATTTGAGTTCTATAGCTATACAACTCTGGGGAATCGGCGTGCAAGAGCGTACTGCAGAACTATGACCCATACAGTGGAAGCTCTGGTCCCACTAATTTACCTAAGCGGGTCTCCTTAAGTTAAGTAAGTGCATGTCCTTTCCTTTTGAAGGTTGGGGAACCTACCCCTTACTATAATATAAGTTCCGATTCTCTCTACCATACTGGGCAATATAGATGAACAAGCCATGGACACTCTTTTCATCCGCCGAAGATCAGCAGGAGTCAGACACTGCATGGCTCATCCATCAGGTAAAGAAAGGCCAACAATAGAATACATGTTATGGCTGTTTGTTGCAGGAAGAGTTTCATCAAGAGAACATTCCCCCTTCAGTTCAGGGACTAGAGTCTAAGCGCTATCCTCTTGCACCAAAGGAATTCTTTCCCTGCCCGGCTCCAATCCCAAGCAACTTCTATCAAAGAGGCTTCTGCCCTTAGCAAAATGGGCACGCTCTCATGGTCTTAAAGTTAAGGAATTCGTTTTCGGGTTACTACTACTTCAATCGAACAGCAGAACAACCCGGCTCAAGAGCTCAGGAACGAGGAAGCAGGGATTGAAGAAATGGCGTATGTGAAGAAAGATCTAATCACCTGCAAGCGCTGGAAGAAATTACAGCATTTATTTGAACTTATATTATAGCCCAACATAACATTAAATTCGGCAGGCGAAACTGAAGTTGTCGATTGATGAGATTGCGCTAGTAGTTGAGGATTGGAAATCTAAGGCACCCGCACATCTAACGATCTCGGGATCGGATGGGTGATAGTTTCGAATAGGTAGGTGTAAAGGAGAGCCCGTTTCGAAACGAAATATCTTAAGAGATGACAAATCGAATTAGTGGCCTAGATCTGACCAATCTAAAGAGGTCTCTGCCCCGTAGACAAGAGCAAGACTGACTCCTCGGATGAAGCGAATTCTAATAAATGAGAACTTCCGGCTTGGCTAAAGAGTGAACAGAGATAGAATACCATAGACGAATAGGTTGGCTTCAGGAGATGGATACCTTAGAAGAGAAAGAAGTTGCACCCGGAAGAGATATTCTGGTCGTTGGAGAGCTATCTATAGAGACATAGGAAAAGCTGCTGACATGCTGTATCCAGGTGGAGGGGCAGAGGCATGTTCAAATGAGACTGATTTCTCGGGAGCCGTAGAAAATAGGCTGAAGTCAAGGGCTTTTCTTCTAAAGAAAGAAGTAAGAAGGAATGATGTCTCGAATGAACGATTTGCGCTAGAATCAAGATATTTATTGGTGCTAGAATGGATTTGAAAAATGAATCAATACTGCGAATTGAAAAAATTATATATTATGCAATTATTTGTTAAGTATGCTTATACAACTTTGTCTGATTATTGTAAGTTTACCATTAGTTATGTCATATATAAAAATCAGATTCAAATCCCCTTTACCACTTGTAAGGTAGTTCTCTCGTTTTTAGAGAAAATGGATTATCCTGTATATGATAAGGAGAAAGAACAGGGGTCAATCAGAAGACAAGGAAGTCAAAGGGGTCTCTCAGAAGACAAGTGAAAGGAGAAGTGGGGTTCGCATTAGAGAGAGGTTACCTTTTCCTTGCTTGGCTAAGACTCTTTCTAGGAGAGGACAAGCGGGTTGGCTTTTGCTTCTCCTGAGAGGACAAGCGGATTGACCCCATAGAGAGCCCATAGTAGATAGAATTCGCTAGGCAGGTTTGGAATACATTCAAAATGAGCATCGATGTCCTCCACTTGACTAGAGAAAAAGACTCCATCTTTTGGATACACAAGGGGAGTTATCGGTCCACCGGGGGAGACTCAGTTATGGTTGAAAAAAAGGGGCTCGAAATCAAGATAAAGAGTAGAGTTACCGAAAGGATGGAATAGAAAGAAAAGGAGTAGAATAGAGTTTCCGTTGAGAAGAAAGAATAGACTGGACTGGACTGGACACGCTTCTTCTAAAAAAAAGAGGGATTAGGCGTAGCGTCTTGGGTAGGCTCGATATTAACAGATCGGGAGGCACTCGCAATTGGGTTGGATTGGCTTCTTGAAATAAGGGTTAGGACATTTGATTGGTAGGCCTTTGCGATTGGGTCCGGTTAAACTTATTACCTGAACAAAGAGGTAAGGAATTTGATCGATATAAACTTATTCGCTGAACAGGTGAGGCATTTGGGTTATGTATTTGTTATGAACTGGCTCTTGTCATTATGAATAAAAAAAAAGGATAATGAAAAAAAACAGTATGGTTATATTGTATATACCTTCCTTTGAGCAAGATCAACAAGGGAACCTCTCTCGAGGGAACAAGGGAACAAAGAGTTAGCAATTGAGTATCCAGTATACGCCATTGGATGGTAGATGGAAAAAAGCAGTTATAAATGTAAGTATGCCAGTATGCAATTGGATGGAACAAGCAAAGCAGTTATAAAGCAGTTAAAAATTAAGTATACCATTGGATGTTGGATGGAAAAAGCAGTTAGAAATTGATAGCAATTGAGTATTCGGAAAAAAGCAGTTAGAAATTGATAGCAATTGAGTATTCGGAAAAAAGCAAGCGCATAGGGCCTCGTACTTGCACGCATGGGGCCTAGGAAGAAGAGAAGTGAACCGAGGTACATACACTTAGCTTTCAATCGCGAAGTAGAAGTGACAAACCCCTCGACGCTTTCAATCGCTTAGTAACAGTAACGCGAGGCACTTTGTATAAGTAGAATGAATATACTGAACTTAGTTTAGATGAAATACTTCACGTATTAACTTCTTGTGAAATGTGAAATACTTCACGTATTAACTTCTCTTCACGTATTAACTTCTTGTTAGTTTAGATACTTCACGTATTAACTTCTTTAAATCCGTATACCGGAATGGTACGTACTTGAAGTCGTATAGATTGAAGTAGTAAGTTATATAGTCATTCAACTAGTAAGTTATATAGAGAGAGATAAGATCAAGCTAACTCAAGTCCAGTGCTTTCACTGCTTTCACGCAATGTCCAGTGCAATGCTTAACACATCCGATGCGATAATCAAATTATCTCTCTTGCGCTAATGCTAATCCAAGTTCCTAGTACTATAGTTTCACTAAGTTTATGAATTCAAGTGTTTTCAAGAAAGCCCAATAGAATAGAATAGGCCAGTAGTGCTTCACAGTAGAGGGCTGCGGTCCCGTGAAGTCGGTAAACGGTTCCTACGATCCTTTTATACTGAATTTAGTGTGACTCCGGAAAAGAGAATTGGAGAAGCAGATGTGTGCAGGAAATCAAGAGCCCGAGCCCTAAGAGCCAGAAAGAGCCCTGCAAGAGCACACGATTTTTTGATCTTATTTCATTCCTAGTCTAGTATTCGCGGAGGTATGACAAGGATTTGCGAAAGAGCGCACGATTTTCTTACTTTTTTCTTAGTGGTACCTCTTGATTACTTTTGACTTTTTTCTTAGTTTACTGAATTCCTAGTAGGGCAGGAAGATTTTGAGGGGAGAAAGAATTGAGTATGAACTGTATTTTCGTCTAGTATGAATTGTATTTTAATTTTGCTTTCGCATCGCAAGATTCAATGAGCTTTCCAGTAGGGGAGAAAGAATTGAGTATGAATTGTATTTGTTTTCGACCTTTCTTTAGTAACTTACTATATTCGATTCGTTTTCGACCTTTCTTTAGTTCTTAGATATACACGTTCAATTCCTAATAGCTTTCTTCGCATTTCTATTTCTTTCGCTGAGCCTTAGGAACTGGAGTCAATTAATTTATTGAAGTGAATGGCACAACTACTAATACTTAGTAAGAGTTCAGTTAGATCTTTTACAGTTGAGGAAGAGTTGCTTTCGGGAGAGTAGAGTCACTTTTGGGGAACTCATTTTTGCTAGCAAGACTGGACCTAGAAAGACTGCAAAAGGAGACTCTGGAAGTCTTCATACATACTCTAATATGTCACTCTGGAAGTCTGAATTTCAGCAGCCGTTGGCACTTCCTTCCGCCAGAGGTGGGAAAGAAAGAGATCTCCAAGTGTGACTCGTGAGCAGGTTCGGTGTCTTGTCTTTCGTTGAGAGGTATTCTAGTTCAAGCACTAAGCAGTTTCTGAGGTAGGTAATTCTTTCCGATAGCTCAGTTTCTTTCTTTCCGTGCTCGACCTAAGGAGTTCATGGCTATCCTATCTGCTCTCGTGTAAGCTACTGAGTATCTCATCATAGGCTCTGCTACTGAGATCATAGGCTCAAGTAAGGGATGACTGAACACGTCGCTCGTTCCTTCCTCTTTCGCTTCGCACCTTGCGTCCTCTGACCGACCTGAGCGGCTTCGTTCGGGGTTGATCCGCTTTACATAACTTGAGTCCTCGGGTATTTCATTTTCGTTTTCTTATTCCTCGTGTTCGTTTTCCGTTCAGTCTGAGATCGATCTGTCTCTACGTGTACAGAGGGCAGACAAAAAGCTCGACAGGGAAGAACAAAGAGATCTTAGGAGCCCTAAAATAAATATAAATTCCGAGTGAAAAAAGTGTTGTATTCGACGCGCTCGAGCGAGAGGGCCTAGGGCAGATCCTTCTCCGAATTCCAGACTTGGAAGGAGTTCTCACATGAATTCACGACCTGAGAGTTCATGGCTACGCTACATTAGATCTTTCATTCAAGCTCTTCACTTTCACTCTTCGAACTCAGAAAGTCAGTTCACTCTTCGAATGGAAAGAGACCTGGTGTGGTGCTTGCTAGGAGAGTAGAGTAGAGATAAGCAAATCTGACTTAATGCTTAATGCGATTGTTGAACAACTATAGTATAGAACACTTTGAACTGGAATGAATTTTGATCGAAAAAAGTTCTACCCTAATATGATATAGTAAGTTCGCGTGGACCAAGGTCTCGAGGTCCCGCCTGGTAAAAGCCCTCATCTTGATTGTTGGAGTGAAAGGTAACTCAATGAAAAAAAGAAGAAAGTAAAGGTAACTCAAGTACGGGAAGTTCTGGTAGGGGGCTCCTCCTAAATTCTTTTAAGCAGATGCCGCAGATGCCATATAAGTAGATACCATATAAGGTAAGAGATTGAATTAAAGTGTTGATTGATCGAATATCAGTTCGTAACTAGAAAGAGGTGCTCAGTCTTCTCGAGAATAGTGAGGATAGACAGACTCTATTCCTAGTAAGTAGAGACTTCAGTGCTCCTGGTCTATCTCTATGAAATCCGATCTGAGATTCAGGTAAGGAGCGAGTGAGAACGGTAGATCAAACTCCTGAATTGAATAGCCGTATATTGAACGACTTGGTGAGATCTTTCTACGTTTTGAATTGCCCCCGTATATATATTAAGTTCGCAATACTATAATTTGCAGCAAATTACTGGTATTACGAACTTAATATATATACGGGGTGTACCTGATATGATAGTTCTCTTCGGGGTAGGAATACGGGATAGAATTTTCGAATTCAAATATATAGTAAGGCGCGAAAGAAAGAAAGATCTATATGCGTGACACATGCCACTATCCGTTTCTTTATATACTTTTATATCACATAGTCTTTCATACTTGCTACTTGCTTGATTTCATCATGGTGCTCATTTTTGCCTTGCAAGGAAGTGAGTTCAAGGGTATCCCATAATATAAAAGGCATGGCTCGACTATAATATAAAGGAGAGGGACGAGCGACAGCGAGAGGGCCGAGTGCACTTAATATTGAGGATCGTTCCTAAAGTTGTTAGGGTAAGATCTTTCCCAATATATATACAGGGTTGAATAGTTTCGGATTAGTCGTAAATAGCCCCAAAGGCTATAATTGACTTTTATATTAGGCCCCAAAAATCTAGTAAAGGAGATAAATAGCCCCAAAGGCCCTACTTACTATAATTAAGTTCTAATCCGCCTGTATATAATATAACTCTGCTACCCCTGATTAGTCGTAAATAGCCCCAAAGGAGATAAATAGCCCTTGGGGCTATTTATCTTCTTGGGGCTATTTATCTCCTTTACTAGATTTTTGGGCAATTTCTTTATATTTATTTTAGGTCAATATCTCCTTTATATTTATTTTAGGTAAATATCTCCTTTATATTGATTTTAGGCTTAGTCGTAAATAGCCCCAAAGGCTATTTATATGCCTCAAGGAGATAAATAGCCCCAAGAAGATAAATAGCCCCAAGGAGATAAATAGCCCCAAAGGCGTAGACTAACTGTATATAATATAAGAGTTGTACCTCGGCTACGCAGAGGCATATAAATAGCCTTTGGGGCTATTTACGACTAATCCGAATTTACCATAATATTAAGTTAAGTTCTAACTGTATATAATATAAGAGTTGTACCTCTGCTATGCCTCTTTGAGTCGAAAATAGACCCAAAGGCTATTTATATGCCCCAAAAATATAGTAAGTTGTGGCAGAGGTACTTATCTTATATTTAGTAGGATTAGTCTACTTAGTCGTAAATAGCCCCAAAGGCTATTTCTTCTACTCAGCATAGCTGAGGTCTTTATATTATATACAGGCAGATTAGAACTTAACTTAATGTTATGGGGGGCCTTTGGTGCTATTTACTTCTTGGGGCTATTTATCTCCTTAGCCAAAGGGGCTATTTACGACTAAGTAGAATAAACCATCTTACTAAAATAGAAAGACCTCTGCTATGCCTCTTTGTGAGTCGAAAATAGACCCAAAGGCTATTTATATGCCCCAAAAATATAGTAAGTTGTGGCAGAGGTACTTATCTTATATTATATACAGTTAGTCTACTTAGTCGTAAATAGCCCCTTTGGCTATTTATATGCCTCTGCGTAGCCGAGGTACAACTCTTATATTATATACAGTTAGTCTACGCCAAAGGGGCTATTTATCTTCTTGGGGCTATTTATCTCCTTAGCCAAAGGGTCTATTTTCGACTCAAAGAGGCGTAGCAGAGGTACTTATCTTATATTATATACAGTTAGAACTTAACTTAATATTATGGGGGGCCTTTGGGGCAATTTCTCTCCTTTAGTCGTAAATAGCCCCAAAGGCTATTTTTCTACTCAGCATAGCTGAGGCCTTTATATTATATACAGGCGGATTAGAACTTAAATTATTATGAATGTAGGGCCAAAGGGGCTATTTATCTCCTTTCGTAAATACTTTGGCTATTTATATGCCTCTGCGTAGCAGAGGTACAACTCTTATATTATATACAGTTAGTCTACGCCTTTGGGGCTATTTATCTCCTTTAGTCGTAAATAGCCCCAAAGGAGATAAATAGCCCCAAAGGCGTAGAATAAACCGCCTTACTATAATATAAATACCTCTGCTATGCAGAGAAGAGAAATAGCCTTTGGGTCTATTTTCGACAATTTACTTTTATATTAGGCCCAAAAATCTAGTAAAGGAGATAAATAGCCCCAAAGGCGTAGACTAACTGTATATAATATAAGATAAGTACCTCTGCTATGCAGAGCAGATAAATAGCCTTTGGGGCTATTTACGACTAATCAGGGGTAGCAGAGGTACTTATATTATATACAGGCGGATTAGTCTACGCCAAAGGGGCTATTTATCTCCTTTCGTAAATAGCCCCAAAGGCTATTTATCTGCCCAAAAATCTAGTAAGTTATAGCAGAGGAACTTATATTATATACAGGCGGATTAGTCTACTTAGTCGTAAATAGCCCCTTTGGCTATTTATATGCCTCTGCGTAGCAGAGGTACTTATCTTATATTATATACAGTTAGTCTACGCCTTTGGGGCTATTTATCTTCTTGGGGCTATTTATCTTCTTGGGGCTATTTATCTCCTTTGGGGCTATTTACGACTAATCAGGGGTAGCAGAGTTATATTATATACAGGCGGATTAGAACTTATATTATGAATGCAGGGCCTTTGGGGCTATTTATCTCCTTTCTTGCAGGCACGCAATTATACTGGTAATAATCTGCTGAGGCCCTGTATATATATTTGGCGTAAGGATAGGCGAGCTTTATAGTTAGGGCCGACCACAGCACATCCGTAAGGATAGGCGAGCTTTATTTACTTATATTTAGATTTAGGGAGAGTCCAGGCCCTAGGCAACGACGTCCCGAAAGGAGAAGCAAGGTCACCCCTCCGAGCCCACGTAGCGGTTAAGGTTCCGGTTCATATTCATAAGAGTGAATTTCCAGCTCCTTTCGCTGAACACAACACGTCATATGGACTCAGAGCCTATCGTTACACGAGGACTTATCTCCCCATTCCGATCTCTCGCCATATCTCTAGGAGGTCTCGATTAGTGGTGTTGGTTCTTGCATTTCTGCCTCTATCTCTACTTGCTCAAATCCTAGGTTCGCTTCTTAGGTGCCATACTATAATAAATTTCTGCGAAACGTACCATACTCCTGCCCTACTTTTCTTTTGGTCTGCCTTATCTTATAGTACGTGTTCCTCATCCCTTTTTTAAGTCTCTGGATCATCTACTAAAGTATGCTTCTGCTCTCATTACGGGATCATCTACTAAAGTATGCTCTTCTCATTACGCCCCAGGTAGTCTCTGGATTAAAGTCTGCTCTCACCCCATTTCTGTACAGCTTTTGGACTCTGGACTTCTGTGATCTAAAGCGTAAGTAATCTGAGCCTCCTTTCCTGTCTTACCAGAGGAGGGAGAGTTCTTACTAAGACTATGGCTACTTTTAGGATTATGCTTTGGGCCAAACTAGTAAATTCCTAAAATAAATATAAATTCTTCAAACTGATTAAAGATAGCGTTCGGTTAGGGCAGAGGTTTGAATTCAATTAATTCTTTTAAGTATGAACGGCTGCTCTTTAGAATGATAGGCTAGTTGTTTCCGGCAGCTGCTCTTGCTGTTCGGAGCTATAACTCTTTATTAGCATTAGCAGCTCTTGGATCCTCTTAATAACCTTCACACGTCGCGATGCAGCAAATTACTGG
>NW_027433604.1:0-1493 GCF_044706935.1 Curcuma longa
AAAACTGTTAAAAATCATATATCTATAAATTAATTCAAATATATACCTTTTTCCTTCAATTCCTCCTTGTGACAGTATAAATATCCAATTTAAGCTTTCTATGCCTACCTAACTATGTTCGTATTGTATTTCTAAATTAACTGCATATTTAAAGACAGTCACCTAGGCTCATAGTCTGCGAGATTATCTTGATACAGATTAGTAGGACAGAATGGAAAGGGAAGGAAAGGAGGAAAGATAGCACAGGAAAAGGAGAATAAGCATATCCCATTTGTTAAGATACTAATCAGTAAGGGAAATGGTAAGAAATCTATAAGCCTTTCCTATAAATCCACATTCCCCTTATTTAATAAATGTATAATGGAGTGAGAAGAAAAACAAACTGTCGCTTTCCATTTCTCCTTCCAGAGCATTCAAATTACTTATCATTCTTAGTGGATTGAAAACAATCCCCTTTTATTTACCATCCTTTCCCTTTCTTACCTTGAATCTAAACAAGCTCTGAAAGAACGCTTAAAAAATAACTTTCTTCTTAATACAATTATATCTGTATAGAAACTAACATCATTTTCTATAGCTGCATTGGAAAGGTCATTTTAAAACTAAAATCAAGTCTTAATTTCAGAAATAAATTCTAGAATTCTGACAAGTTTCAAAATTCAGATTAGAACCTTACTCAATCAGAAAAATCCTAGATCCAGAACCAACTACGGTTCTTCCACCCTGTCCACACCACCAAACTCCTTAATTCCTCCGTGCTGCCGAACCCAAAAGAAACCCTCAGCAAACCGAAGCAATCCAACCCAGCAGCAAATACCCAGAAATAAAGCAGGACCTCACCTCCGTTCCGTTGCTCAGCGGCGGCTAGGGAAGGAAGGCGGCAGAGGGTTGCGGCTAGGGCTCAAAGGTGCGGCGGCTGCTCTGTTCAGGCGACCAGCGATGGAGGCGGCGGCCCGAATGCAGCGGCGGTAGGCGGCGAGCAACGCTGCCTCAGAGAAGACGGCGATCAGTTTCTCGACGTGGCTGGGCAGCGGCGATTTCCCTCAGGTTGGGCGGAAGCAACACGAGCAGAGGAGGAGAGGGAAAGGAGAAGGCACAGTGTCGAGAAAAGGAGAAGAGGTG
The DNA here is from genome assembly GCF_044706935.1 of Curcuma longa. Classification (NCBI taxonomy): domain Eukaryota; kingdom Viridiplantae; phylum Streptophyta; class Magnoliopsida; order Zingiberales; family Zingiberaceae; genus Curcuma; species Curcuma longa. The sequence continues at coordinate 1,123 of NW_027433604.1, forward strand.
AAGCTACCGGCGGAAGAAGTAAAGGAGAAGAAGAAAACCGAAGCGAGGAGGCGGCGTCGGTTTCGACGAAAAGGAAGGGAAAACGCTCGTGCGTTTTCCCGGCGGAAGAAGATGTAGGGGTTATGGATTTCTAATGGGTTTCGGGTTTTAAACCCGTTAACCCATTAAACCTCTTTTTTTTTTAAATTACCGTATTTTACAATAGCGTTTTTCGATTCTTCTTGATTGTTTCTCTGCAAGAGTGTTAGCGGAAGCAAAATATAAAAGAGAAAACAAGAGATCAAAGCTAACCCGGTTTGTTTACTTGGTAATCCACCTCCGCAGAGGTGACTAATCCAAGGATCCACACGCACGCACACCCGATGCACTAT
>NW_027433605.1:0-2717 GCF_044706935.1 Curcuma longa
TGTAAAATACCGGAAGATTAGGGGTTTATTCGTAAATAAATTAATCCTAAAATTTATTAGATTAATTAATAAAACCCTAAGTCATATAAAAGGGTTAATTGTTGATGGGATCAATTCATCAAATCCTAGGTTATTTAATAGGAATTAGGTTTATTGGTATTAATGGGTTAATGGGTTGTGAATCCGACCCGGTAAGAGAGAAATAAAAACTGGTTAGGAAACCTACAATAAACCTAAAATCGCGAGTTTTGCCTTCTCCCAACGTGTGCGCCTCCCTCTGTTTTTCGTGGCTTCGTCGATCGCGATGGCAGCAACTCCAGCGCGGATTTCCGACAGTCCGCAAGGCAATTGCGAGCGCCGGCGAGTGGAGTGTGAGTTGGGGCAGCGCCGGCGACAGGCTCGATCGGCGGAGGCAGCGGCGTAAAGGGCAAACAGAGGAGAAGGAAATCGGTAAGTTTAGATAAGCTAGGTTTTCTTGTTTGGGTATCTAGAGCTGAAATTGGTTAGATTCCTTAGATTTTCCTTAGATCTTGATGGTTCTCCTTTCCACAGCTCATCGAGGAGAACTGATTTGGTTGAGGCTTTCGGTGGAGGTTGGCAGCAAGGTGAGAAGGAAGAACCGATGTTTGATTTAGGACTTCTAGGGTCTTGAGCCAAAGTTTTGTGGTTTTCATGGATTTTTTTTAGATCTGAATTGTGTTCTTCTTCTCCACAGCTCCTTGCTATAGCGTGGTTTAATTGGAATTCGCTTGGGTTGCGGCAGCAAGAAGAAAGGTAAGGTTAGTTGAGTTAATCTGGGTTGCTAGGTTTCTTGAATTGGAATTGGTTGTGTTGTGATTTGACCAAGAATCTCAGATCTTGATGGATTCAGACCGTAGTTTATTGAATCTGTATTTGATCAGTAAAAGAGGTTAGGTTTGGTTTTGGTGTTAAGGTGGCTATTAATTAAGTTGTGTTAACAAGACCCAATTGGTTAGATTAACCAAACCTTGGATTAAGTTTAATTTAATGAGTGGGATTAAATTATAGAATTTAATTACTATAATTTAATATAGTATTGTGGTAAAAATGTTGGGTTGATTATTAAACAAGGTTAGGGTTAGTTGGAAGGTTGGACTAAACCATGAAATTTAATTACTGTAACTTAATACAGTATTGTTGTTATAAATGTTGTATTGTCGTTTATTGCAGGACCTTGACTTTATTGGTCCTATTATTCGGAGTGAGTTTATTTTCTGGGGGTTCTGTTGACTAGATCATCTGATCAGGTGGGTACCCTGTACTTGGTCAATACAGGAATTCCTTTTCTGTGCATGTATTGTTGCTTTTCTATCTATTCTGTTAATATCCATGCTTTATAGATAGTATTTAGTTGATACCCTTGATGATCACTGCTTGATACCTGTTGTTTGATCTTATAATGATCTATTTGATATCATGTTGATACCTTTGTTTCAGTAGAATTTATCCAGTTGGTACTCATCTGATTCGTTGCTTGTTACCTGTTGTATGATCTCCATCTGATCTATTCCTGGCTAGAATAATCTTAACCATGATATCATTGACCTATGTTGATCCCTGCTGATTTCTGTTGAGCATGCTAATTAAAGTAGCTATTACATGTTGGGATGATCATCATGCATCCATAGTAGTTGTAGGTGTTGAATGTTGTTGGCTCTTACCCGACGCCGTGTTGTGGTGTCACATGGGTAAGAGGTTGCACTACAGTTGGGTGCGACCAGGACTGGCTACATTGCCCTCCTGCTACACTGCCACTCCCCACTTATTTTTAGTGGTCAGTTGTTGGAGTTTGCGCAGTATGTCCTGTTGTGCGCCTCATGTTCATTTCCGAGAGGAATGGCTGGGGACGACGAGTGCAGACAGTGACTTGACTTGTTATTTTTGATTGCGATGGTTGATGCATATTACATGCATTCGTTGGTAGGTTATTACATAGCTTACTTTATTCATATGCTTGTTGTTTGTTGCATTTACTTGCCATGATTGTTGCATTTGTATGACATTACATACATGCTTACATGTACCTGACTTATATACCTGTTGCACGGTTTGATCTTTTCATATCGTCCCCGTTGATATACCATGCTTGATTCGTTGATACTCTTGATACCCTGTTGATACCGACTACCATATATGTGTTATCTTGTTTCTTCTATACATGTTCATTCAGACTTGTATATTCCTGTTGTTTCTTATGATTATCTTACATGCACATTTCCTGTACCCACTGAGCATCTAATGCTCACTACCCAGACCCTGGGGTTATTTTGTTTTCTCCCCAGGTAACAGATAGGTACTTAGAGCTTGGAGTTTCGGTCGGCTGCTGCTATCTCACTTCGGAAGGTTTTCTTGTTAGTTGCATTTAGTCTGTCGTGGTCTCTAGTTGTATTTACTATTTCATGGACATGTAGTTGTGGGTTAAATTTGTTATGACTGTGGTTATTCGTGTCGTTCGGATTTTCCGTTGTTTCTGCTTTATGAACTTTGCATATTTTGGTTATAGTGCACGTGATATGATTGTGTGGCCGTGTAGGCCTTATTTTATAATTGTCTGTGGTTGTGTGTATAGATTGGACGAGTAGTCCTATTCCAGCCGCCTGTGGCTGAGTATTTATGCATGTATTCAGGGAAATTATCACGGTTACAGGGGAAATGCTGTCAAAATTTTTTGGACGGCCTTCTCGGGGCGTGACACC
>NW_027433606.1:0-2380 GCF_044706935.1 Curcuma longa
AGTAAAAAGAATTTATAAAAATTTTTTAATTCGAACTCCATTTGAATTCGAATTGAATCTGACAAATCCTAAACTTTAACTCGAATCCGTATAACTTGAATAATCTAAAAATTTATTTTTTATGATCATTTTTAATTTTTATCTTAATATTTTATTATTATTATACTAACATTCTACTAAAATATTTTAATTTTTAAAATAAAATTTGCTTTAAATAAAAAAAATCTCTAAATCTTAAATTTGAATCAACTCGGATCAATTCAAATGTGATCAAACTCAATTCAGTCCAAACTCTCAATCCGAACTCAATTTGAATCTAAAAATCTCTGATTTTAATATGAATTTTTGAATAGATTCGAATTAAATTGGGTCAGATTCATTTTTGACATTTAAAAAAAATAAAAATTGTTTTATTATTTCAACCCTTCATTTTTTTTGATACAATATAAAATTTTATTCTATAATCTAGCTCGTTGCTAATAATATCATTTCTTAATAAAATAATAGTGTGATATTTTAAATTTTAAATTTATTTTTCTTAATAACATACTGTGTGATATTTTTCAAAAATTTATTTTACTCTAATCTCCAATAGGATTTTGTCAATTGTTACATCATTATTTCTTCAGTTAATGTAATGTCATTAGTTATTATTAGTGGGTAAAACGATGAGAATTAAAAATTTTACTGAGATATTTTGCTAAGGTTAAAATAAAATTTACCATTTTTAAATAGCTTAATAAAAAATGAGAAAAGGCCGGCAAAAGGCCGAGGTGCAACTGAGACAATGCACGTGATCGGCCCGCTAGTGTAGTCATGACTCTTGACTCCTTGTGACAGCTGGCGGTTGCTGGCTGGGGCCCGCCCTCACGCCCTCCTGACAGGTCCTGTCCTCGCCATCAATAAATAAATCCGCTTCCCTTCTCTCTCCAAAGCCAAGATCTAGATCGCCGACGAGGGCCAAGCCCTCTCTCCTCTTCCGCAAAAAAAAAGCTCGTCCTTTGCAAGCGAGCGTCGTAGATCTACAGAAGAGGAAGAAGAAGAAGATGAGGGAGATCATAAGCGTCCACATTGGTCAGGCCGGCATCCAGGTCGGCAATGCTTGCTGGGAGCTCTACTGCCTCGAGCACGGCATCCAGCCCGATGGCATGATGCCGAGGTACTAATCATATTTTTAGCGCAGAATTCGCTGATAAAAGATGTCTTTGCACTTACTTTTTGGGGAAAAGGAGGCAGATTTTCTTTTTTTGCTACGTTTGGTTGATACGTTTCCTGTTGGATCTCATCAAAAGTTTGCTTTTGTAGATATTCCTTGTTTTTTTTCTTGATGGTCCTTCTGGATTTATAGTTGCTTACTTGATCTTTGACCTAATTCGTTATACATAAGAAGCTCAATTTTGTACACTCAAAAGCGTGACCAGCTTAACAAAATATACTTGATTATCTTTTGGTCACTTGATTAGCCGCAGATTGACTTACTGGTGTGAGATCTAGCGACTGTTCGTATAGGATGTGTCTGATACTTTTAATTATTATTATTGTTTTTTGTCCACAAGGTAAATAGAGTGGGATTTCAAAAGTTGGCAAAATTTCTTCCAACATCATTCTTTTTCGGTAGTATCTCATTTGTAGTTATTTTTTTTTGTTTAATGCTGAGTTGAATAATCATGATTGTTGAGTTAATTCGCGTAGTTTGTTTAGAGTAAAACTTTCCCGAGTATTATTGTCTCCATAATTCGAGTTGGAGACCTTAATCTCTGACTGTATAGCACCTTGAATGATTAAGAAATGCACTTACTTTTTCCTAAATTTGTTATCGAACTTCCCATGTGCTAGATAGCTTTAATGATCTTTGATGAGATAAATATGTCTTCAGTGAACTGCCTATACCTTCTAGCAAGTAAATGATTTCATAATTGATCAAAGGGAACTGGTTTGCTTATGAAAAATTGTGATCTATGATCTGATTGGTTTTTGCTAATGTGTTCTTTTGTTTTCGCAGCGATACTTCAATAGGAGTTGCAACAGATGCTTTTAATACCTTCTTCAGTGAAACCAGTGCTGGTAAGCATGTTCCAAGGGCCATATTTGTAGATCTGGAGCCCACAGTGATTGATGAAGTGAGGACTGGATGTCATGACCCGGAGGTGTCGTTCCCGTCCATCGGGAGGTACCTCACTTGGTGACTATATAGTAAAGGGACTCATACAATAAGAGAGTCTTAACATAAAAGAACATCCATAACTTTATTAGATAAAATAAACTAAGACTGAGTTCATATAACCATTTATTAATCTAGGAATAATCCCCTATACTCAAAGGAAAGAAAATGACATAAACCATCAACTAAAGTAAAACAAATCGAACGCAGTATGTCAAG
>NW_027433607.1:0-1796 GCF_044706935.1 Curcuma longa
TGTTGGGTTTTTCGGGCCGCAAAAACTGTTTTTTGCGTTGCGGAAACCCCGGAAACCCATGCCACGGATCCGTGCGAAGAACAAAACAATTTACTTGTACATATTTAGAACTACTCTACATCTACATGAAGAGATTTTACCCTTGAGGCGTGCCCTTCGCGTATCCCGCTCGTCCTTTCGACGTTGGATCTCGAGAGTGTCAAGCGTACACTCCTCTACACGTATCCACACGAACAAATCGATGGAGAGGAAACCTCTTGAGTGTGCTAGCACCCACTTGAGGTTTCGGCCAAGAGAGGAGAGGGAGAAGAGAAGAGCAAGGAGGAAGAAAGCCTTCAAGGGAATGAATGGAAAAATGAATTCTCTTCATTCACTCTAATGTGGCCGGCCACAATCAAGAATGGGAGAGGGGGTTACAAAACCTCCTTTAATGCCATGAGTTACAACCCTTTGGTAACTCCCATGAGGTGGCATGCTTGATGATGTGGAGCACCATCATTGGCCAACATTTATGCCACCTCACCTTGAAGTCATTTGGTCAAGTCAAACATTGACCATGAGGTGGCATAAGTCAAGTCAAACTTGACCATGATGTGGCATAAAGTCAAGTCAAACTTGACCATGACGTGGCATAAAGTCAAGTCAAACTTGACCATTAAGTCTTCCTTCTCAAGTCAAGTCAAACTTGACTTCTAATCTCCCAAGGTTGATCAAATCAACTCAATTAGTCTAGTTTGGATTACACTTAATCCAATTTGATTCATCACATGAATCTAATCCTCTTGGTTCATCAAATGAACCTAATCTCCATCTAATTGCCCTTTGTGTGTGACCCTATAGGTTCTTGTAACGTTGGCAATGCTTCTAAACCAATTTAGAAACATAAACAATGAGCGGTATCTAGCAACACATCATTGTTACCCAAGTTACAAGAATGTTGAGATCCAACATCACCAAGGTGACTACTAATTGTGACTCTCACAATATGTGACCATGTCCTTCTATCCTTGATATCATGATTGATCAAACCGAGGCATAGACCGTGTCATCCTCTAATCAATCTATGTCTTGAACTCCAAGTAGACTCACTCTAATCAAATGAGCTCAACATCTCATATTGACTCATTTGGGCATGGCCATGCACTTAGTGGTCTCACTCTATCAAGAACTATGATATCACTCCCGTCATATAGGAGGGATAGATCCCATCTACATCACTCACATCCCTCCACATAATTTGTTACATACCCAGTAATAGCCTTTATAGTCCACCCATTTACGGGTGACGTTTGACGAAGCCAAAGTATGCAACTCCTTATGTTGGGAACCATGGTGACTTCAGGTCCAAGGACTAATAGTCATACTAATAGCCACATGAGAAAGTATATGACACTCATATAACGATCCATGATACTTTCTCATAGCGGGTCATTCAGTATACATTCTCCAATGCATACCCATGTGTCAACTTGATATCTCATATCCATGACTTGTGAGATCAAGTCATCGTGTTGACCTACATGCTAGTCTCATCGCATTAACATTGTCTCTGAATGTTAATATTTGACTAGGAATCTTTAAGAGTAGTGTTCTCTATATCATCTCACTATCGATTCAACCAATCGATTGATATAGATATGAACCATCTACTCAAGGACGCTATTATACTTAGTTATTTGGCACCAATACAAGTAAGTATAATAACCATAAAGAAATATCTTTATAAATATATAGAAATATGATACAATGAGTCCATACAACAATCATCATATGATTGGCTCTAGGGCTCTCACTAA
>NW_027433608.1:0-2233 GCF_044706935.1 Curcuma longa
TTGTGATGTATACAAGAATCCTAGCTATCAATGTAAATAAACATTCTGAAATGAGAATTACTTTTGGTCAATGTTTGCATTTAGTTTTTATGCAAGTGTCCATTTAATCTATATTGTAGATAAACATGGTGTGCGGAGTCACACACAGAAGACCATGTTATCAGTTCCTTATAGATTATAAACAGTGTTCACAACCAAGATGGATTAGACAAACCATTGGACTGGTTGTAGTGTAATTTGGTCTTAGTCTGTCTTGACTATAGAATTACACTAGTACACTTAGTGTGTATTGAGCAGGACCACCTGAGGATTGTTCGATTTATATTGACTATATAATCGAACTAAACCTCTGTTACTATCGATGTACATGCTCTTAATCCCAATATAATAACAAACACATGTACTTAGTATATACTTCTTTGATTCATCAACGGGTGAGATTTAGAGCGATAGATCAAAAGGCCCGATGAGTTGGGAAGTAGTATTATGTACATGGTGTGTTGTTGATTATAGAAGGAAACTGTGTCCTATAATCTAGGCTGATGATGTCCCCTTGAGGAGCTCATAAAGGATTATCATGTAAACCCTGCAGGTGGACTTAGTTCCGCATGATAACAAAGGTTGAGTGGTACTACTCTTGGATTAGAAGTTGATTAAATTCGAGTTGTCAGTAACTCATTTAATTGACGGACATACGATATCTTAAACACAGGGAGATTAATGTACTTATAGTAAGAAGGAACCCATAATATAATATGGGATTGGTGCGGTAGTGCAATAATAACTCTCTAGTGGAATGAGTTATTATTGATGGACTTAAGCTGTGTGTTCAGGAGGAACATGGGAAGCTTAAGCCCATCGGGAGACCAAAACCAATTCCTCCTCGAGGTCCCTACTGTAGCCTCTGGAAATCCTCGAATCCACCTCAGGAAGAATTCATGGAGACCTTCGGAAGAATTCTTGAAGACCTCTTGGAGACCTTCGGAAGAATTCTTGAAGACCTCAGAAGACCTTGGAAGACCTTCCGGATGAATTCTGAAAGAAAAAGAATTTTGTGAGAAATTTTGGATAGGAAATTCTATTTATAAAAGAAAATTTCTAGAATTTTATTTAGAATTTTTTCAAGAAAAATTCGGATAAGAAAGAAATTTTTTATAAGAATTTCCGCTAAGAAATTTCGTCTCTTCTCGTACAAAATTTTATTATAAAATTTTGTGAATTAATTTTGTTAAATTAACAAAATATTAATTATGGAATCTCGTTAAATATTAGCGAGATATAATTAAAAGATTTTGTTAAAGATAAGAATAAAATTAATATAATAGAAATTTATTAAAAAGATAACTAATCTTATCCATTGGATTTTATTAGATTTGTTCTAATAAAATCTTATAAAAAGATTTATTTCTAAATAAATCTAGATAAGATAAGGTTGTTAGATTCTTTCTAATAAAATCTTATAAGAGATTTATTTCTAAAATAAATCTAGATAAGATAAGTTTATTAGATTGTTTCTAATAAATTCTTCTTAAAGATTTTATTAGATTTTTTCTAACTAAATCTGGATAAGAAAATTTATTAGAATCTTTCTTAAATTTCCATGATGGCTTGGCTATATAAAAGGAGGTTTAGAGGAGGCAAAACATAACACAAATAATTGGTGTTGCTCCTCCTAGGGCCGGCGGCAAAGAGGACCTCATCCTCTACTTTCTTTCCACCGCCCACCCTCCTCTTCTTTTCTCCTTAGGGCCGGCGCCCCTAGCCCTCATCTTCCTCTCTTCTAGTTCCTTGCTAGGGCCGGACACAACAAAGGATCTCCTCCTTGGTAGGGCCGGCGGCATTGAGAAGAGAAGGAAGGAGAGAAAAGAAGGAAGAAGAAGAAGGAAAGGCTCTAGCTTCCTTGCCATCGGAAGAGAAGAGTTTTAGAGGAATCATCTCGAAGGATCGTTGTCCACACAACGTTCGAGAAGAGGAGAGGACATACAACAGAAGATCAAGGGGTCATCTACTCCTTCTAGACATCCCGAAGAAAAGGTACAAGTTTATTGTTTCCGCTTTAAATAAATTGTTCCTTTTATCTTGGATCCTGTAAACCAAACACAAGAGCCCAATGATCTAAATGCGTTGATCAAACCTTGGTTTGATTAACTATGAGGGCAACTTAAATCCGTTTCCGGAAAAATTTTTGTTCTGCAAGAATTCACCGGAACGGGTTTCCTAGTGTTTCCCATCA
>NW_027433609.1:0-2418 GCF_044706935.1 Curcuma longa
AATTTAGCAACGGAATTTATAATTCTATCGCTAATTAGAGACAAATTTAAATTTCCATCGCTAATTAGCGATGGAATTCTAAATTAGCGACCGAATTTAATAATTCCGTCGCTAATAATCAAATTTTTTGCGCAATCCACACCAAAATCAACACCAAAATTTTGTGCAACATTACGAAATCAAGAAACCGAAAGAGCAGCTACGATTTTATACACGAAGATTGAGCAATCCACACCAAATTTTGTTCAGAACAGAATCAATCACAAAATTTTAAACCCACTTATCTTAATTCCATACCATAAATTGCCTTAACCGAACCATCATTACTCCAAATTGTTTCCTATATTATTTTGATCATACGAATTATTTTTGTAATAGAAATATCAACTTTGATCCAGTCCAGTAATTCCTGGATCGCCATTGAATAAGTGTACTACCAAAATTATTATTTCAAATCCATTTTTCTATCAGAGGGCAAATTCAAAATTTCCAAAATTAGAAAGGGCAAATTCATAATTTCATGCATATCACTGTGGCCCAGTGGGCCGACAACGGGCCTAGCGGGCCTTACGATATTATGAGAAATAGGTCAAGACAATATTTGCCACCTTATAATTAGACAACAATGATCGTAACAAGATCTAACGTTAATGCTCCTACTCCATGGCTATTCATCTCTAACAAAGTAATCATTTACCCTGAAGTCTTAGGGTGAAAGCCTGAAGTGACAAAAGCTTTTGCTTTAACCTTTCTTGGGTCTCAAGGTGGATTAGGTGTCCATCGATATCGAACTTTTGAGGTGGTTCGAATGCGGGCACAAATAGTTCTGGTTTGTTGATGAAGTGAAGATCTAGATAAACTCCAACTTGCCTCAAATGGTATTGAGATCTTCCACCGCCGAAACCACCACCGGCGCTTACGATAGCGGTGGGCTTGTTTTCCCAGGCATTAGGAGGTCTTGAGGCCTAGTCAATAGCGTTCTTCAATGGACCTAAATATAAAAGGAGTAAACATTGGATGCTAATTTTCGAAGATATGCAATGCTATTTCATCTTAAAGACTACAAATGAAATGATTACAACACCTCAAGTGAATGTTATAGTTTAATATTCAAGAATTGAAGAAACCAGATAGAAAGAAGAGAGTAAATGTACAAAATAAAATACATTGTGTTCGATATCTCAACCGCTAAGGGCAATGGCGGAACAAAGGCAGTTACTTTGAACTTGAACTTGATTGTACCATTACAAAGAGAATGAAACAAACTTGAACTTTGAGCTTGATTGTGTTTTGTCAATGAGGTTCAAGGTAGTAGTATCCTGTTTTTGTAGAAAGGTTTTATAGCAGAACGCTAATAAGAAAGTTTTCACTAGCAAGCAAAGGTTATAAATTACTCAGTAATTGTTTGAGAAGAGTTTTGTAAACCTCTAAATTGCAAAAAATTCCAACCAGAATTCTCTCTTTCACAGCAGTGAGAATGAGGTGCCAAAATGTGTGAAAGGATGAAGCCCGCTATTGTTTCTATCAGTTTGCTTCATATGACTCCATCGTTTGAACGATCTCAGGCATTCACTTCAAAGTATGTAAAAAAAAGTTCAAATCAAGGTACTCAAGAATGAACAGAATAAGAAGACTATTCAGCAACAGAGGTTGTGGGCACTATAACAAAACTAAGAAGAGAGACAATCATGAAAGGACTAAAAACAACAAGTTACGAGCCTAAACTATTTGAGGTTAACTACGTCAATTTATTCTGTCATTGAACTCTTACGATACAACAAGAATAATATCAAATTTGTCATTTCGGGTATGGTAGATAGACGTATCTTTGAACTCCCTCCATGCCTAATGCCTTAATTGATCCAAACTTATCTAAATATCACGTTTATTTGTCATTGAACTTGATAGGTATCCAAATTATTTTGATATATTTTCTCTTATGTTATCATCCTTGTAACTACACATAACTGATCTCAGATACAAAAATTATGTTTGATTTTTCTTCTTAACCTCACAAATTCATCTTAGATTTTTCATATTTTTGCTATATTAAAATTTTGTGATATTTGCTAAATGCTAAACATCGACAGAAAGTATGATCAATTGCACAACAGTCTCATAAAATTATAGTTTTTACCTAAGACGAAACATTTCGCACTATTTTAGCTCTCCACTCTATTTCCATCAGCCTTATATTTCCTTCTTGTTGAAAAAATATATTTATAGTATTCAGCTACTACTAACAAAGGTTTTTGGCCATTCAAATGAGATGCACAAATGAGCCTTATCTTGACAAGGTCAAGGGTGTTGAATTATTGAGTATTGTTAGTAGCTTTAGCTTCTTGTCAAATTCATCCTTATTTAGGTTTATCACTGTGAAGTTTCATTGTGGTGGAAGGAAAAATCCACAAAGAATAG
>NW_027433610.1:0-3233 GCF_044706935.1 Curcuma longa
CACTACCAGATCGCAGTAGAGTTTCCTATCTACGATTCTGATCGGTGCGGCACACAGCCTTTGGGTAGAGGGCATCATTTCCTTCATTCCCTTATCATGGGCCTGTCCATGGGAAGGACAGTAAATAAAATATTTGTCAATAATTACCCTTCACCTATTGACCACAATATTTTACTCATGACAACAGAATTTATTTTTATTTTATTTATATTCAACATTATTCATCCTTATTACATTGACTCCACTTTACTTAGTGACTAAATAAGACGTCACTGCTCCCACAAAGAAGGATACTACAGTAGTAGTAAGGATAAGACCCATCTTCATGGTCTTAACGAACTCATCCTTAGGGGGGTCAAGAACCATTGGAGGATGGTTCTCTGGTATCTCTTCGGGGTCTACTATACTCCCGTCCATATCCTCGTCCGAATCTGACTCCTCGGCGAGGTCCCCCATTCCTTCAGGATCATTTCCCAGATCCATCTCATCGTCGAACATATCCTCAGGGTCTATCTCCAGATCACCCTCGATCATCTCCAGATCATCCTCCGGAGCGTCCTCGGCCATCGCGGGGTCATCCTCCTCCGCATGATCATCCTCGGACTCGAAGTACTCCAGAATCTCCGGATCTTCCTCGTCGTCCTCGGTATCGGTCTCAGTTTCAGATTCCCCCAAATCCTCTGGGAACTCGTGACGCAGTAGTTGTTTGCACAACTCGGTGTAGGTGAGGCGACCATCATACTGGTCCCAAATCTGGTGGGTTACCACTCTAACGCGCTTCGGCAAGGTATACATCAGTGCCCAGATGCGATGGTCGTCCATCAGGGGAAATCCGTCTTGCTCCAACTTCCAGAGGACTCGATCCAATCTCCCCATGACACCCTGCACTCCCAGTATCGGGTTGTACTCCACTTCCTCCAATACTGCCCGCAGCCTCTCATCCATACCGTACGTACATATCACTTTATTACTTCCTCTAGCCATATTTATTATATAGATAATAAATAGCTGGTATATGCAATCATCAATCATCTTATATATGTATTGCCGTACATGAATAAAGTAACGTAATGTGAGTTAGAGTCTCTTACTTGGAAGCGGCAGGAAGTAGCTTGATGTGTGTGTGGTGGAGGGGAAACGGGCTCTGATACCAACTTGCGGCGCCCGCCCTTATATCTACCCTCGGGGCGGGGTCGCGGTCTCATACATCCATAATTATTGTGCATAAAATTTGCACAAATATAAAACTAAGCATGCAAGACTAATCTGCTTGTTATCTGACAGCATGATTCACTTAGCTAAGCATGGTTACATCATGGCATAATGAGTTATATCATCTACTATATCCTGAATCACTTAATAGAAGTGCCAATATGAGAATTCAAGCCTTTAACACATGCATAAGATATATCCGTAGTCATAACATGCTAGCATAATATATCAAAATTGATGAAGCGGAAACAACAAAGACTCTAAGCAATATAAGTAGATATGAGAGTCTTTCTCTCTTTCCCGAGCCACCATCCCCACACATCAGCCCTTCTGCCCCTTCCTTCAGTTTAACTGTTTCTTACCGCGATCTGCAGCATAAGATAACAATAAACTAATAAGCAAACGCTTAGTAAGGATCCGGTCCTACTCGCAAAATCCGTCAGAATAACATATATATGTCATGTACACAATTACCAAGGTAAGCATCATAAACATCATAGCATCATAAGCATCATAAGCATCATAGCATCATAACATCATGCATCACTATCATCATGTATTTCTAAGTATCATCATAGGTCAACTCATGCTTAATCATCATACAAGTAAAGATGCTTTTCAAAATGAGTTCCATAACGGATAATACTTAAAATACACATTTCTATCATTGGGCCCGGTTGTCGTACCACATTTTTGCGCGTTCCCTAATGAATTGGGGTTGCGAGCCTCCAATCTCATTAGAGCAGGACTCTTCCGTCCTACCTCGTGTCATGTCCTTAGTTACCATGCACACAGGATTTGTTTAACGACCCCCTTCCGAGTCGGGTACACAACCTTTTCAAAGTAAAGTACTTAACATGCTTGTATATATATATATATAATGCTAAGGAGTGTTCCTATTCCACTCTCAAGGGACACACCACTCTTCAAGGGTGCTCACGATCCCTTAGGGACACACCGCACAAGGGGTGCTCTCGATCCCATTTTTAATGGAACATCCTTTCAAGCATGTTATCGTACACATCATATTCATATCGTAAGGGTGCCCCATGGGCTATTAGACATGCTCTATCAGATATCTCATCTCAACCACATAACATAGTCCCTTCATAATTATATTATGTAAGTGGTAGCATGCTCCCTTAGGCTAACATCATTCATCCAAACCTTAGGTCTAGGGTTGGCCGAAACTTGCTTCAATGAAGAAAGGCAAGTTTTGCTATCAAACCTCTTATGTAAGCATCATGTATGTATCCATCATATAGCATACCCTACCTAGCATACATCATTGGTTGATACATTCTCGTTAACCCTAATATTTCATGTTAGCCGAATGTCAAGGGTAGGGACTTAGGGTTTGAAATCAAGCATTCACACAAACACCTTGCGTGTATTTCATACCACATGTTAATCAACCTAATAAGCATGGTTTACATAAGGTTAGCCATGAACCCTAACCTAATTTTCATGCTTTGGCCGAAACTTGCAAATACCCTAATCATGCTTTTCATTACTACAAAATTAAGGGAATCACACATGTAAACCTACAACCATCTTAGGGTATTAGCATGCATCAAGTTTAATCAAAAGCTTTCTCTTAACCCTTAAACTCATCTTGGCCGAAACATGCATGTGCCCTAATCATGCTTTCCATCACTACAAAAATTAGGGAAAGACACACATGTAAACATATGGCTATTTTAGGGTATTAGCATGCATCAGAGTTGAATCAAGGACTCTTTTCTTAACCCCAACCAACTTGGCCGAAACTTCCTAAATGGCTTCATGGATTTGGTTTAGAGTATGAATCCATACAACTTGTTCTTAAGTATAATCAAACATGAATGATCATATTAGAGACCCTAATTCAAAACCCAAACCCTTACTTTAGGTCATGGCCGAAACTTCATCAAGCTTTCTAGGGTCCTTGCTAAAACATGCAACCCTAGTTTCATCATGAGGGGTCATCAAGTAACTCTAGAAAACATTAGACAAGTTTAACCACTACATAGGTAAATGTT